>NW_005871065.1:4195009-4217781 GCF_000147115.1 Myotis lucifugus | reverse complement strand
CTGCCACGGCGGCTGCCTCTGTCTCGGCTCCCGCCACCATGGCTTCGTCTGGAAGGTCATCCAGTCTAATTAGCATATTATGCTTGTATTATTATAGATGCTCTCTTTTACTCTTGAAAGTGCCCCAACTTGGACAATAAATATAATCACCTTAATGTTACCATCTGAAACAAAATGTCCAGAATTTTTCAAATAGTTTCATATGGTAAACTTGCCAATTGATATTTTAATTTCCCTAACAACTTTTTTTCACCACAGAAGCTGATGCTTCAGTTTTACTTTCCACGATGTATTTGCCTTATTTTAAAAAGAAAAATATTTTTTAATAATAGTAATTCCATATCTTTGATCTCCACTCTTTGAAATGCTCTTTGAGTATTAACTCACGAATTAAATGAATGAATGAATGAATGAAATGAAACAAGACTGAATTTCTGTGCTTAAATGAGAGCATAAAGTCCAGTATATAACATATATATTTTAAAGAAAACAAAATATATGTTTGCATTCAATTTTAATGAAATAGAAGCGAACACATTTTTAAAACATAATTATTTTTTGTATAGCATTTTTGCTCTTCTCTGGTGAGTTTAAAAGCTTATAAGTACATTCTATTTTTATTCTGTTCTGATTAAGAAATTTTAAAAATTCAAATTAGTTTTCACTAAGTAAATCATTTGATCGTATGCTATCAAGCCATGAGAGGAAATTGAGGGGTTGGGTCTGAGGAAAGGAGGATGTAGGGTTACTGAAGAATAGGTTTTTTGAAGCCACCATCCCTCCACCTTTATTCTCAAGATTCACTACCTTAAAGAGCTATCATTTACTTTTCATAATTCAGGGAGAGTAGAAACATTAACAAACATTGTCAGTTTACTGAAATAAAATATTTTTCTTTAGAGAGAGCCAAATAAATTCAGTATATGTCCTAGGTCAGTCACACTTCATAATACACTTTCACCCAGATTTTTTATTAAAAAGAATGTTCAGTTACAGATTTGAGGATGAGGGTTAAGGAATAAGTATTGAGGAACTATATGGAGTAGTATAATAAATTATTACTATGGAAGTCCCAAATGAGAATTATCAGGAAGAGAAAATAAAGGCTAGAATAGAGTAATAGATCCCGGATTTGGCCCGGAAGAAATGCCTCAGACAGGGTTACTATGGTAGACCAGTACAGCTAGAAGAAATTTATGGTTTGTTTATAATAGTTTTTTTCATGTATGTGGAATTCAATGGGCACTTTGATAAAATGCAAAATAAATAAAAGTAGAAATAATGTAAATTTTGAAAACAGACTGAATCATCACAAATGGAGTATAATTATAAGGAAAGGAATGAGTAAAAGTATTATAGCAATGTGGACTCCACACCTTAATTCTGAGAGGAAGTGGAAGAGACAAAGACCATTGGAGCCCAGTTGGGAATATGAGTGTAAGGCTTTTGGCTATCTCTGAAGGTGTCAACCACATGAAGCCCTTTAATAAATTCCATTGTAGCAAAATCTCATAAGGGCATACATTTTCTATCCTTTATACATTGCTGGCTGAACCTGGAAGAAACACTTGGCAAATATAAAGCTTTAATGTGCAAAAATTTTAAAAAGAACAATAAAAACCTTCTTTCAAAGCATTTTCCATCCCCTTGATGTCCCTCTGCCAAGAAAAAGTTCTAGCCTTGGGCGATTTCACCCTGTGTATTAAAGCTTTGGCAAGGATTACTGTCAAAGAGATTGAGTGGGTGTTCTTTTGGAATTGAAATTATAAATGTGTGCTAGATGTCAGAGGTCACCTTTCTGTCTATTGAAAATGTTCTAAGATCCTAAATAGCAAGAAACATGTAGCAGGCAAAAGTGGAAAAATAAGTAGATAGATGTGGAGAAGGCCTGGGGAATTTAAAGAATACCACTTCTTGTCTCCTCTAGCATGTATGACTTGATAGGAAGTCATAAATACTTGTCAGGAAGGTAAAAATATTGGGATCTAACATGAAGTTCAGACCAAAGTTGCCCTTGTCTATTATTTGAGTGTACCTGTCTATAAATCACATTCTTTGTATCTACATTCTAAATCAAAAAATTTTCTTCTCACATTCTGAACAGAGAACGTTTTTTTGCATACATACCAGACTATTTTTTCAGTTTTCTTCTTTCTTTTGTTATATTATCTGAGAAGAGAGTCAATCTCCTGCTTTCAATACAGTTTGACCTAAAAAAAATAATTGTTCAAGTAATGGAGATGGGCTAGTCAAGAAGAATATCTATCCCAGGATGAGAAAATTTCTACGGTTAATCTATGGTATAGAGCTAAAAAATACATATGAATATACATATATAAATATACCAGTACATATACAAGTATTATATATATACTAGTAGCCCTACACACAAATCTGTGCACCAGTATCTGCAGGGCCTGGCCACTCCGCACCCACTGCCCAGAGTCTCTCTGCAGCCCAGAGGCCCATCCGTGGCTTGGTGCAGAACACTTGCTTCATCGCTGGGGTGATGACGCAAGTGTGCCCCCCACCCCGCAGCTGCTCCATGCCTGCTGCCCAGAGGTCCTCTGCGGCCGGGGTGGAACACTTGCCTTGCCGCCATGGCGACGAAGTAAGCATTCTGCCAGGCTGCTCACACTGCCCACTCTCAGCGGCCGCCCCTCTGGGACTGGGGGACTCTGGCGGGGCTGAGAGGACTGGGCAACGCCATCTTTGTGACGGAGTCATGGTTAATTTGCATATTACCCTTTTATTAGATAGGATATGGTATTTTATATATAAAATAAGTGTTTTTACACACACACAGATATATATCCTATATAATAAAAGCCTAATATGCTAAGCGTCTGGTCGTCCATTCAACCAATCAAAGTGTAATATGCTAATGATATGCTAAGGCCGCTCAACCACTCGCTATGATGTGCACTGACCACCAAGGGGCAGATGCTCCGACTGGTAGGTTAGCTTACTGCTGGGGTCCAGCCAATTGGGACTGAGTGAGATGGGCCAAACATGCCCTGGAGCCCTCCCGCGGTTCCTCCCCGGCTGGCCAACCTCCCGCATCCCTCCACGGCTCTGATCATGCACTGGTGGGGTCCCTTGGCCTGGCCTGTGCCCTCACAATTCAGGACCCTTCAGAGGATGTCAGAGAGCCAGTTTTGGCCCAATTCTGCAGGCCAGGCCGAGGGACCCCCCTGGTGCATGAATTCATGCACCGAGCCTCTAGTATATATATCAGGTAAAAATAATGGCATTCTTGTTGAAGAGGAATTGATGGGGTATAATTCTTATTGCTCAACCACTTTTTTGCCTGGAGGCAACCTAGGGGCAACTTGGCTGAATATTAAACCTCAGCAGAATATAGTTTTAAAAAAATAAGGTTGCTGGACAAATCATATAATTCTTTCAACCTAAAATGCTATTACTAGAGTCATTTAAAAGCAAAACAATTACAAAGTCTTTGTATGACTATGCAGAGACTAATTATTACCAGGATTTGTCTCTATCTTTTTTAGTGATGGACCAATGTTAACCCGGTTTTATCTTGTCTATGGCTCCCCAGGATAGAGACTACATTTCTTAGTCTCCCAAGTGCCTCTGTGTGGTTATTTGACTAAGTTTTCCTAATTTGTAACCTCCTAAATAATATAGAAGTCTGAATGATTTTGCACAAAAAGTGAAACTATAAAAGAAATAAAGTGCCACTCTAGCAGCAAAAAAAGATCAACTAATGTCAAAAGATCACTTGAGAAATATTGAAATAATCAGTAAACTATTGAGATAAAGAAGGTGCAGTAGGTCTTGGTCATTAGAGAAAAGAAGAACTTTTGAATAAGAACTCAAGTTCAACTTGGACAAGCATTGTTGATAATTGACCATATGGAATGAAGGAAGAGTTTGTATCAAAGCATTTGATATTTTGAGCTCGTGAGACCAAATGAATGGTGGTGTTGAACAAAGAGTAAAGTTTGAGTTACTCCAGTTTGCTGAGTAAGATCCCAATAAATTCCAACCTGGAAAAAGTGTATATGCTTAGATTTTATGAGGATAAGCCAAGAAATATCTCAGTTAGAATAGCTCTAATAGGTAAAAATAATGGCTATTTTTGGTAGTTAACATAATTATGGCTTTCTTGCATTTATTTAAAAACTGGGTATAATTCTAAGTTGGTATATATCCCATAAAGGTTGAATTTTCTTGAGGCACATACCTGCTTCCAAGGGAATATCCATTTAGCTTTGATCTAAGGCTGAGTGTTTTATCTTCTATCTCTTCCTAGATGTAGAAACACCCCCAAAAGTTGGCGTTGAAAGCTACCCAGAGGCAAGAGGAGCTAGCTTTCTGTCTCTTGCTTTTTTGTGTGTGTTTAAATAAAGATTATACTAAATTTCATAGTATTTCCAGATTTTATTCATGATCTAAACTTTAATCAATCAAACCTTTTAATTTATTCATTTACTTTTACAAATATTTGCTAGTTTAAAGTATCATTTCATCTATATTTAGATTCTATAAAGAACTAAAATCAGCTGTGGTGATTTGTCGACTGCCTTAAAGTTTTACCTTTTCTCAGTGAGATGTTAAAACAAAATATTGGGCAAATTCATTAAAATTGATTCAAAAATGTTTTGAAACTTGTTCTTGAAATGTGGTGCTGGATTATAGTATAATTCTCAATGTGATGGTTCTCTGAAACATGTTGTCTTTAATTCCCTACATCCTCTGGCTATAACCACAGTATGTTTGCTCTGTTACTTAGGGACAAAAATGTACACATTCTAAATACAATTTGAAAAGAACTATCTGTGCACAAGAATAAAAAGGAAAGGACCTGGGGCTTGGTTGAGTAAGCTCTGAATGAGTCAGCAATATGACGTGATTGTGGAAATAAGCCTACCTGGTTTAATGTAGAGAAAATAAGACAACATACAAAAGGTTGTGAGGTAATCTTTTAATTTTATTTTTTAATATTTAAAAAGAGGTGTGAAAGTGGAAACTTATACTTAAAAGAATGAAAGCGATTATACAAAGAATGACTAATGTGATTGACTTGTGGGCTTAGGAAAGAACAAGGGATGTTTTGATTGTGGTCTTCATGTATGCTAATATATTAAATCAAGGAGGTTTGCTGAACAGTTACTCCCTATAATTCTGGACAACAAAATATAATAAATTATAGTAAAAATAAAGAAAGATTGGAATTAGGCACAAGGAGACATTTTTTAATGTGAATGTGATGGAATTCAGTACCAAGGGAAATAGCAGATGTTGAGATTACATTTATTAGCTGCTCAACAAATCTTTCCCTTTTCTCACTTCTCTTCCCTTTCTGTGGTCTCCAAGAATCTAGATTTTTGTTCTGGTTGATTCAGATTCACTCGTCTGAAGGATCGAGCCAGATGGTCTTCTCAAACGTCTACCTCTTCTCTGCCCCTGTCTCTTTAGTCTCCGTGTTTCCACAGAAAGTGGTTGGCTCTTTGGGTGAAAATGAACACAAACTGGAATGATGTGTCCTTGAAGAAAGGGGCTCTGAGGAAGCTTGGAAACTTTTTCTCTTGGACATTTTTTAAAAATATTTTTTTATTGATTTCAGAGAGGAATGGAGAATGAGAGATAAAAACATCAATGATGAGAGAGAATCATTGATTGACTGCCTCCTGCACGCCCCACGCTGGGGATGGAGCCTGCAACCTGGGCATGTGCCCTGACTGGGAATTGAACCATCACCTCCTGGTTCCCAGGTTGACACCTAACCTCTGAGCCATGATGCCGGGCATCTCTTGAACATTTTTTAAGTCTCCAGTAGACTATGACAAACAATTAGAATCAAGGGGACCAAACTAGGATAAATTAGATTGGAATAGTTAATCAACTTAGCAACTATAAAACCTCCAAATTAAGATCACTGCATTGTCCTGTCTTGTTGAAGCAAAAAACTTGTCTAGAGGAAGTCTCAATTCTGAGTCATTTCTGAGAAACAGAATACTTAGAGAAAACTTCCTTTACATTTATTTGTTTTATTTACTTTTAGGTATGCACAGCGATCTTTAAAAATATCCTAAATATCCTTTTTTTAAATACAAATGCTGCGTAGGATTGAGGGTCTATTCACAGAGGTCTCCCTGACACCCTCCCAGTCTTCCAAAGATAGTCCTGGAATATCTTATTTGCAGACACAGTTGTAACGTCAATATGCCATTTCTCCACTGAGGAAGGAAAACGCTTTCTAAATGGGTATTTTTGACCATCAGAAAAACTTTAGGGTTTTTGACAATTTGGAGAGACAAGCTGAATATAAAGGAGGCAATAATGAAATCCAGAGATTTAGGATTAAATCCTGGAATGTTTTTCTTTTCTCAGTGAAAGATCTGCTGGCCTCAAGTAAACTGTTTTTGACGATGTGAATTCATTAATCTTTTGAGGATTTAGTTTTTGTTTTGTTTTATTTTGTTTGTTTTTTTACTAGATGGAAAAACCAGAGGAAGACATTAACCGATTTGGGAGATCGAAAATACTGATTTGTGTTTCCTTCTGTTTCTAAAATGTACATTTTGGGGGGAAAAAGAAAATATTAGAACACATAAATGAAATAAAAACACACAGACAGATTTATAGGGGCCTTCAACCTTTAGTTCCAGTCTTTTTAGCAGCATGTTTCTCACACGGAGACACGCATACGGCCATGGTAATGTCTGTGGCACAAGGCAAAGTAAGATTTGTGAGGTCGTCAGGGAAGATAACATTTTCTAGGTTGTGGTTTCCATGTGACTCTGGGACCCTTTGTGTATTGCTTAAAAAAAAAAAAAAAGAAATATCACTGTTCAAAGTCCTCAGGCGATTTCAGAATTTGAAGTTATTGATTCTCAATTTATTTTCTCCTTGGCTATAGTGCTTTGTGCTGAATAGACTAGACTCTTAACATTGTGGTTTCTAAAGCTCGGAACCTCTGCCTCACGGAGTTTCTTCTACAGCTCAGGCCTCCTCCACTCTCCTTCCTTTTATTGCTTCTTGCCAAGCTTTGGGCATGAGATAAATTATGACATGTAAAAGGTTTGACACTTTGGATCTCTTTTTGGATTTAGCTCAGCATGCTGTAATGAACACTTACAATGAAAGTTTCCTTTACAGACCTGAGTCACCACCTGCATTCTTGAAGGCCCCTGGAACCTAAAGGGTCCATCTTTAAGCTTTCCTCTTTTGAGCTAGGCTCCTGCTATTCTGCCTTCTCACAAGACCATTAAGACACCAAGAGAAGTTTCTATCTGGGAGTGACATTTCCTGAGCTGTAACTCTCATAGAAATGTTCTCTCTGGGTCAGTTTACAATTTAGCATCTAATATTGCTTTTTCACCGGCAGAGAATGCATATATAAAATTGAAAGCACCTAAAATATCAAAATTCAAGATTAAATGACTTATTTCTGGCCCACCTGTCTGCCTTCCTTCTTGAACAATCTGTCTCTCCCTTTTCCCTCTCCTACCCTCTCTCCTACCCTTCCTCTCTCCCTCCCTCTCCACTCCTTCCTTCCTTCCTTCCTTCCTTCCTTCCTTCCTTCCTTCCTTCCTTCCTTCCTTCCTTCCTTCCTTCCTTCTTCCTTCCTTCCTTCCTTCCTTCCATGTCCATTCTGAGAAAATTCATTTATAAAAAATTAGCATTATCTTACTTTCATTTCATCTTTTCTCTACTTAAAATGACTACACCACTGTTCAAATATAAAAAAGGGACATAAGGCACACTGGTATTTTTATGCTTTATTAAATCGTACATTAAATGTTTGGGTGAATCAGGTGGGGGCAGGCAGAAAGTCCTAGAGTTCAGATCTGACAGTTTAGAAGAGAGATTTGTGAGACTTACGCCTTAGCAATGAGATGCAAAAGAGGAAATTAAATTGACCTGAGGTTTATAAGAAAAAAAGATTTATCAGTACACCTTCATTTCTCCTCGCTTAATGTATTTCTAATTTCCAGGGTGATAATATAACCTTTGACTTTGTTTTTAAATACTGATCATAAGGTTGTCACTTGTGTTCATGGTTCATGACAGTCTTGGGAAGAACCATTTCTTCTGTTTTCTATACCAGTAAGAAAACTGAGACTCAGTTTGGTTAAGTAACTTGTCCAAGATCACTCATTTAACAAGTGAAAGAACTAGGGTTCTAATTCAGGAACCATGGATGTGGATCCTTATATTACCCCTATGTATTTCCCCCCACTTTTGTTCTTATTCTACGAGCCACAGATAACTAAACATTTACATTAAAGCTGGCTTAGAAATGAAGGGAAACAAATGCTGGTAAGAATGTAAAGTAGCACACACTCACTGACTGCTAGGAAAGCAAAATGGTACAGCCACTTTGGAAGAGATCTTGGCAGTTTTTGCAAAGCTAAACATAGGCTTATTATACAACGTAGCAGTTGCACTCTTAGGTATTTACCCAACTTGAGTTGAAAATTATTCCACACAAAAACCTGTACATGAACGTTGAAGGTGGCTTTGTTTATAACTGCCCAGATTGGAAGCAACCAAGATGTTCATCACTTAGGTGAATGTTTAAACAGACTGCAGGAAGTCCAAACAATGGAATATTGTTTTCAGTGATAGAAAGAAATGAGCTACTAGGTCATGAAAAGACATGGCAAGTCTTGAATGCATGCTGCTAAGTGAAAGAATCCAGTCTGAAAAGACTAAACTTTGTGCGACTTCACTGTCACTCTGGAAAAGACAAAACTATGGAGACAATAAAATTGTCAATGGCTGCCAAGAGTTGAGGTGGGACGATGGGATGGAGGAATAATAAAAGGCACACGGGATTTTTAGGCCATTGAACTCTTCTGTGTGATACTGTCATGGTGGGTACATGACATTATGCATTTCTCATAATCGATACAACTACACAACATAAAGAATGAACTCTAATGTAACCTATGGACTTTATTAGTTAATAACAATATATCAATAATAGTTCATCAATTGCAATGACTGTACCACACTAATGAATGATGTTCATAATAGGATAAACTGTATGTGGGAAGATAGGGTGTATATGGGGACTCTGTACTTTAAATGTAATTTTTCTATAAAGATAAAACATCTCTAAAAGTAAAAATAGAATAAAAAAGGAAATATTTAGCTTATAATAAATAACCTAGCAGCAGCTTGGTCCAAAGCTGACATATATTATCAGCATCCAGATTCTCTGTATACTTGGCTCTAAATTTCTTAGTGTTGACTTTATTCCTAAGCAGATTAGTAGTATTTTCTCAAGACAACAGAGCGATTGCCTTTATTTCCTTGGGTTATGTCCTTTCTCACTGATATGGATGTGGAAAAGAAATTCAATTTCCTGATAACTCACATAGAATCCTCAGAACAGAGTTTCATCGGCTTTGGCGGGCTTGGCATAGTCATGTGACTACCTCTGAACCAACAACTGTAGCTGGAGGGTGAGATTTTTATTTTTTTTAAGAATGAAAGCAAGGATTACCTCATGAGGTAAACACAAATTACTTCCATCCAAACTACACAATTTCACTAATAAAAGGAGAGGAAAGGAAAATGCATGCTAGGAAGACACCCAGAAAGTGTTTTCTGCAGTATCTAGGTAAGTGATATAGATTTTCTGTACGCTAGCTTAAGCAGTTTGTATATTTTGCTTCAAGTGTGAAACTTCCATATCAAAACATGTTTCCTCTATCAGTTTAATGATGTTTGGAATTTAATAATTGCATTTATGTTATTTCTATTTATTCAATCAACACACATACATAAAGTGACTAGAATGCTCAACTGTTTAGAATAAAATGACAAATAAGACACAAATTAAGACATAGTCCTTGGCCTCAAGGGGCTTAAAGTCTAAGATGAGAAACTTACAGACACAGATATGTACAATGACTGTCCAGGAGAGACTGCCAGAGAGGAGCTTACGCTAGAGCTGTTTTGAAGGACCATCAGAATTTCACCAGGTGGGTCAATGGTGGAGCTTACTCCAGCCACATAAAAACAAACTAGAACATAAAATGAACAAAAACCTGAACAAAACATGGCAGCATAAAACATTGTGAAGTGTTTGAAAGTAGCTAGCCATTGAGTAAGATGTAATAATGGTAAAGGAAGAGATAAGGTCTGAAAATTTGATAAAAGTGCTGAGTGGGGAATCTTTTGAGGCAGAGTGAGTAAGAAGATTATAATTTTTTTTAAAGAAGGCCACATGCCCTTGAATCCAACTCAGATGATCAGCGACATCTTCTTTTAAAAAAATTATTATCTTTTTACTCCCTCTGCCTCAAAAGGTTCCCCACTGAGTTGGATTCCAGGGTCACCAGGCTATGGAGAAAGCGAGTTTGTTTCAGAAGCTGTTGTAGGACTCCTGATAAGAACCTGTCCATCAGAGTGTGAGCTGAGGCAGTAGCAGTGGTCATGGAAGAGGGGACTGACTGAAGATTTTTTGCTCAGTTAAGTACACATTGCCCCGCAGCTATAATGCATGGAAGTCCCTTACAGTTCATTGTGAATTTATATCAGACTCTATGCAGTGTGTAAGTTTCCTTGGAGAAAATAAAGGGGGTCACAAGGACTTCGGGAACCTATTGATGACAAAGAGTGGTACATGCATTTTAGGGAAATTTTCATAAATAATAATGTAGCCCTAGAAAAGGTCAACTTCTTCCATGCCACAGTTCTTTTTAAAAAATATGTTTTTATTGATTTTTAGAGAGAGAGGAAGGGAGAGGGAGAGAAAGAGCCCACAACCTGGACATGTGCCCTGACCGGGAATCGAACTGATGACCTCTTGGTACCTGGGACGATGCTCAACCAACTGAGCCACACCGGCTGGTGCCACAGTTTTTCTTGCAATGACCCAACATAATGGGACATCAAGAATGTAATACGTCTAGGTGTTGTGAAGATAATTAGAGCAAATATTAATTTGAGTGACAAAAAAACCAACTGTTAAGCACAGATCACAAAGCCACTATGATTGGGTGAATCTATTTGAAGTATAGTGTATGTTTCTCTAAGTATGTCCCTAAATGTAAATATGGCGCCAAATGGAGTTTAAAGATCAGCACCAATTCATGTCACCAAGATAAATCATAAACCAGATTGTAAATATGTATACTGATTATGAATGGTGTAGTCCAATTATGATATTTATTAAAACAAGTTATCTCCAAAGACATTTGGAGGAGAATAAAACTATATCTTTGTTAATGAACTATACCTGTAGATTACTGTTGGTTAGTGTTTTCTGATGGAGGCAGCAGACAAAATGTTGCCTATAATTCCAAAGGAATGGTACTCCTAAACTCTCTAAATCACCACTTGCAGTTTAGATGAGCAATGCTAACTTTACTAGAATGGTAAACAGTTATTGTATAGAATGTTCATCGGGTGAGACACCGAGGCTCTGTACCTTATATTTGGAATATTATGGCAGACTAGGGGAACACAAGTGTTTATTTCTCTTACTGATCATGAATTGGAAAAGAATGGGAACAGTTGGAGAACAGCCCATCTCCAGCCACCATCTGCTTGTTATAGCATAACTGTATGTTGTCATTTCTTCCTCTTTTTTTATTACTGTTATTAACACACTATAAAAAGTACATTTAAATAGCATTAAGTTTGCAACAGAAACCATCAAAATGGAGTCACTCAATCTTTAACTTGTTCTGTGGAAATTGCTTTATTCTTCATTTTAAACATGGTTCGGAGTCATGCAGTATCCTGCTGTTCAGTTACAGTAAAAACAGGTGCCCGGGAGAGGTAATTACCAATCCTGCTTTTCGTGCTTTGTTTTGATTCAGAGTCTTTGTTCACTTATTTGTGTACTCCAATTGGTGTCAGATTAATATATGCAAGGATGTCTTAGAGTAGAATTGATCACATTTATGAGAGTTCATGCTTTTGTAGAAGAAATGACAATATGACAAAGAATATAATGCAATTAAAGTTTTTAAAAATGATTGGATAAACATTTATTAATTCTATTATGAGAGAGGCATATGGTAGTCACCTTATTTTACACCACACCTGAGATTTTACCTTCTATTATTTATATTATATATTATGTCCAAATAATGTAAGCAAACTAATGAGTACAAATTTTTATTAACATATGCATGTGCTCTTAAGATATTTGAACCTTTTTTCAAAATAAAAATAGCTTTATAAAATGATGTTTTCAATGTAACTATTGTGAGTAAAAACCATTAATGTTCTCTACCACAAGATAATTGTTAGTGTGATGATCCGTATAGACATCTGTTGTGTGTACATATACATTTTTACAGAAAAGGGATTATACTAAGATATGCTTCTCTGAGAAAGAGTAAATCTCACTTTATGTCATGAACAGGTTCTCGGAATTGTAGTGAAATGACCTATAACCAAACCAATTTTACCACAGGCTAATTGATATATACAGGAGTTACATTCCTATGGCATCTCATTGACATTATAATGAAACAATATTGATTAAATTATTTGAGGTCCAGTTGTATTTTATAAAGTGTGTATGTGTGTGTGTGGGAGGGGGTGAGTATAATATACATACATATGGACCAATGATTTGAATATTCTTTTATGGAGGGATGCCTTTGAGTTCCCACCTTCCTGGCAAGCCACAAAAGGTTGAGAGGACTGATTAATAGACAAGTTCATCAGCTGAGGGCCAGTCAAGAAAGCAGAAAACATTTTAAAGTATTTCAAAGAGAGGGAATTTAATGTAGGGAATTGATTATACAAGTGTGGAAAGGACGGAGGAAGTGAAAAGGGTTAGTGAGGTAACCCTGAGATAAATAATGGCAGGAAACAGCTTCGTGCCCTAGAGAAACAAAAAAGGAGATGGCGTATGAAGGCCCAGGGCAAACGGCCCACTCAGAGATTGAGGGGGAGGGACACTGAGGGAAATTTCTGAGGAATTGATGTAAGTTCCAGAGTTGCTGCTAGAAGCAGCAAGACAGAAAAGAAAATAGAACAGGAAGAAAAACATGCCTTCTTCATTCCTCTTGATTATGAACCTGCCAGGCCCTCCTATTAGGACAGGCTGAAACACAGCCAGCCAGCTGGCAGGGGAGCCTGAGATGTGTTTTACAAAATCCTAGCACCAGCATTACAGAGTAGAGGAGGAAGGAATGGGTGTAGAGCTAAGCACAATCTAAACCATTTCTACAAGTAAAAACAAACCTGAGAAGATTTGGGACAAGAACTCAAGGAGATGACTATGACTAGACCCCAGATAATTTAGTAGGTAGGGGTTCAAAGTCAACTAGAGAGATCTTAAAGGACCTTATTTTGCATCGACAGGCAGAAGAGATCTGACCATCTGGTGTGTGTGTGTGTGTGTTGGGGGTGGGGGGAGGGACTAGTGCTTGGCTCATAATAATGTCTCTAAATAGTAGCCATTATTGTGATTTGAAAGTATTTTTTAATTGAATAGTTACATCGTGTTGTGGGTTTTTTTTTTGTAAGTTAAAAAAAATCCTGGTTTTTCCATCTCCCATTCTTTCTTTCTAAGAAAAATAATTTAATATGTTGAGTTGCTGCTTAATAGCAGTTTCTTATGCAAAACCCCAAAGGCTAAGAGTTAATTCTTTAAGATATCCACCTAGTGAGGCGGACTTCAAAGCCTTGAGTGATATTACTATTCACACATCCTTCCAGAGGACCTGTGACACCATATGTAGAGCCTCAAGACACAAAGGACATAAGAAATTCGGCTTTCCCGGAAAATCTATTTGAGGGGGTGGGGCTTAGAAGTAAAGTGTAATGAATAGCTATAAGCAGGAGAAACATGTTAAGTTTAACTATTTTTCTTTTATTTTCTTCCTTAATTTCATGCTCTTAATCTCTTCTAATCAAACATTATAATGAAGGCCATATAATTACTGCTCTGCCTGTTTGGGTACACAAAAATGACAGCAGAGGGCATGGGAACATGATGCCCAGTGCCTTTACTTCTATTTTATATGTTGTCTTAAGTGTGTAAGGGGATAGTTTATTTCATTGTTAAAGATAGGAGCAATGGAAAGAGAGAAGAGAGAAGTCTGAGGAGAAAGCAAACTAGAAGTATTTTGAAAAAACTATTCTTTGAATCTTATTGCAGAATATCTAATTTCTGCAATTCCAATGAAGATCAGTCAATTATACCTGTGCTATGTCTGAGTAATTGTGGGTTTGCTTCTTTATTGAGAGCGACTCCTATCCTGAGATCCAAAGAAGATGGTGAGATAAAAATGGCGGCACCAAAGGCTCTCTTTCTAGATGCCGCTAACCAGTGTAAACTCTCAGTTGTCTCCACAGTAGGTGACATTTCATGACCTGCAGTGGGGCTGTGAATTTCCTGTCCACAGTAGCAGGGAGGGCCCTGCCACGGTCTTAGTTACTCTCTTTAAAAAACTGGTTATGCCATGTTTCTCTTCCATAGGAATTAAGGATGACTCAGGCTACTTCCTAAGGAGCGTAACAGGGATCACACCGTAAGTCAGGTTCATGGGCCACCCATTACTCATTTTATTTGGACAAATTATATGAAGGGGCTGACAGAGAAATAGTGGAAAGGATGTGAATTGTATCAATGGTAATGATATCAAATGAGTTATGGTTTTGCTGGCATAAAATATTCAAGCCTTTCTTACTGCAAGGTATTTTCAAAATATATTTTTAAGTTCCTTTTGAATTGTAGTATAACAGCAATATATTTTTAATATAAGATGTAAAACACGTAACTTGCTCTTGCACTCTTCTGTTTGTTAACTCAGTGGAAAGCCTCACATCCTTGAATGGGCAGCTCCTTAGGGTATGTTTCTTGAGCTTTTGAGGAGTACCTTATAGGTACCCTAATGCATTTGATCTGGTAACTCTCAAATTACATTTGTACTTCATTGTACGGTAGGCCTCTTTTTTATTCTTGTGTGCCTCCTGTTTTTCTGCTTGACTTCTTCCTGAGAGCAGTTGTGGCAAGTAGTTTGTGTCTAAATTTATGGGTGTGAGAGTAGAGAATTTGGACGATTGTTTCCACTTTAGAATCAAAATTTTTTAAATGTATAAAATCTGTGGCATCTACTGTGGCAAATCCTCCATTAAAGCATGATGGAAATTCTATACTTTTCATTATATTTAAAGACATTACTTAGATATTAGACCTGTAATGACAAGATTTGACCATGAATTGCCTTTTCAATTATGCCTCACTTGTTAATACATATGCTCAGGTATATACCAGGTGTTTGGCAGAACAATTAACACATAGTACTCAGACTACTTCATAAGGAGCATAACAGGGATCACACAGTAAGTCAGATTCAAATAATCTGCTAGAGCAGTGGTCTGCAAACTGGCCCCTTGAGTGTGGCTCTTCCACAAAATACCACATGTGGGTGTGCACGTACAGTGCTATTGAAACTTCGTGGCCCATGCCATGGGGCCAAAGAGCCATGGTTTGCCAACCACTGTGCTATAGAGATCGTACTGTTAATTTGTTGACTAGGAATTTTAAACCATGGGATCATTTTACAGCACTAATATTTTAGGGAAAAAATAATCAAAATAGCTACTCTTATCATGGGATTAGTATTTGTCCAGCATTGTGCTAGGTGTTTTACTTACATTGTTCTATTTAGTCCTCTCAACAAACCTCAGAGGGAGATATACACTGAGTGGCCAGATTATTATGACCACCGGATGTTTGTAGGCAAATTAGCTATAATTTAGTGCTGAAGTTGCTAGAGGGCCAGACCATTATATATAGGGAGGCAGGATGTTTACCGCGACAGTAGAAGTGATTTTTTTTCTGAAGATATGGGTAAACAACGTGCTTTAACAGCCTTTGAACGTGGGATATATATATATATATATATATATATATATATATATATATATATATATATATATAAATTTTTAGTTTAAAACAAAACATCCAAGTCTTAAAATAACTTCCAAAATCACACAAATGGTAAGTTTTGGAAGAGGGATTTGAACCCAAGTTTGTCTGAGTCCAAAATCCAGGCAAACTCACTACATATTTTAGTTCTCGTGTTATGTTAGGGATCTCCTTTATGCATCTGTTGCTCTTGTCCATCCTCTAATGCTTTCTGTCTTTGACCTCCATGATTCTATTTTCTTTTGACTCTCCTCTCTGACTGTTCCTTCTCCATGCCTGGACTATTCCTGTTCTCATCCTACACATTTTTATTCATTCACGTTCGAATTACAACCAGTTTGCCAGGAACGTCCTCTGCCCATGCCACCATGTGCAATAGGCATTCCACATTTAGCTGAACTGCTCATCTTCCCACTCAGCCGAGCTTCTCTTTCTCTGTTCTCCAGTTCAGTGGGCGGCCTCACTATCCCCCCTTGTTAATCAACTACAAAGGTAGTGTCATACTTCTCCCTCACCACACCAGCACATGCCCCAGATCTGATTAATCAACGAGGTCTAAATATCCTTTTTGGAGGTCTATTCTATCTACTCTATTCAAATTATTACTGCCCTGGTTGAGGTTGTTTTTCCTATAACTAATGCCTGAACGACAGCAAATTCACCGTGACTCTTCCTTCAGACCTGTCCTCAATGCTGCTGCAAGAGTCCTATAAAATGCAAACCTGTCTTTGCCACTTCACTGCTTTAAGTCTGTCAGTAGCTCCTCAGCACTGTTGTAGGATGAGCTCAAACACTCCAACATAAGGACATCTACAATTGATCCCTGCAGCCTCTACCTCGTCCCCCTCTGCTCCCTACATGCACCTTAGATCAACTCCACTCTGCTTGAGCTCCCACTGCTTTTCTTTTTGTGTGTGTGTTTTTTTAAAAAGCTGGAATGCTTTTCAACCATCCCATGGAGCTGTACAAACTCCTCTGAACCTAATCACCTCGGAAGTCATTTCCCCTCGGAAATGTTGCCGGACACTACAATACTGACTCGGAGGTATTTACATGGATACCTATTGACTTAGCTATACAGGTGACTCCTCCAAAGTATTGTGAACTCTTTCAAGACAGAGAACATGTCTTCCTCACCTTTGTATTCCAAGGACTCAAAACAGTGCTGGCCGATAGTAGGTGTTTATCAGATGGTGAACACCCCAATCTCTCCAAGTAAGTTTGTTTTCAAATTTCCTTTCACTTCCTGTCTATTTAGTGGAAAAACTGACGTTGGAAAATAGCCAAAAAGCTGGTAACGTGAATATTCATTCTGTTTCACTTAATAACATATTAATCTCATACTTACTTTCTCCTGCTGCCCAGCATGTTGCTAGTCTTCTTCTGATGTTGACTAGAACATGCTCAGGGAAATCACAGTGCTCCTAAGAGAAACTTTAAAAATACAGCAAAGCAACCGAGCTTCAAAACAGCCAAATGGTGCAAGATGTGTTACATTTGAAAACACTCCTAGTTATTATTTTCAAAAATATGTGAGGCCTCTGTTCTCAATAATAATAAGTCTTTGCCAGTTTTCCTTACACCAATTACATATAATTTCCTTACACGTACTGGTATAAGCCCTCTGCACATAATTTCTTATTTAATCCTCACCCTACTACAAAAATATTGTCTAATTTGCATATGAGCAAGCTGGGATTAGAGGTCAGCTTACTGAGGGACACACAGCTCACAGTAGGCAGGGCCAACATTTCCACAGAAGCCCTTCTCCGGAGTCTGAGATTGCAACCGCAGCATGATTCTGCCAGAAGTTTGCTTTCTATTATGAAAGTATACTCACAGTGATTCAATTAAACCCATGAAGAAATAAACTACACTGTGATGCTTTCCTTTAATGCGTTTCTTTGGTTTTATTCTTAGGAGGGCGAGTATCGACTTTATCAAATTATGGATTCTATTTAGAAGTTTTATTTCTCAATAACGTAAGTATAGCCTTAGATCTAGGCCTCCAGCGATAAAAATGAATGAGAAAGTGTTTCGGGAGACAATGGAAACTCTTGTGGCCAAGATGATTCACTCCCAGGGGAGCGCAGGAAGGGAGACCATAAAATATAGAGAACATTTCCATCTGCACCCGGGTTGGCTCAGCAGGACAATAGCAAGTAGCTGGCCAGCGAGAGCCTCCCTTGCTGCAAACCACACGCGTTCTGGTTCGAGTCTCTGCACTTAGAATGTAAAGGAAGCATAAACAAGAAGTTCCGCTACCAGATGGGGACCATTCTAATTAGTTAAGTCTGCTTGAATTTTTGGCCACCAGTTGGCAGATGCAGCAGATGCCAAGGGAGCAAACAGAATCTGTTGGCAGTTTTGAATTTTAAACCAGTATATCACAAATAGATTCAATTTAGAAATATTTTCCCCTTTGGTTAAACTCTAACTTAATTTTGTCAAATGCCAGGAAGTTAGAGACGTATTATGCAGCATTTCTTTTCAGACGTTTCACATTGTGGCCTATAAATTGATGGCGATGAAAGATATGCATTTAGGCACGTGATCTCAGAAGTTGTAGAGTACAATAGTAATGTTTGTATAAAAGTGATATTTTATAAATATGGACTAATGTGGTATTTTGTGATTAGAAAATTCTATAAAATGTAAGAACTGTTTATGGGAAAACATACCTTGAGATGAATATGGCATTAAGAAATTTGGTGACTATAATCACAATCTCTAGTCTATGTACATTGTTGGGGGTTCAGGCCTTATAAACAAGTGGCCATTGTAGGCAAAATGCCAAAACTACATAAGTGATAGAAGAAGCGCAGTGTCACCTCAACTTGTTTGGACATAAGTGCTTTTCTTTGAAATAATACATCAGTTATAATGTCCTAATTTGTCCATGCCCAGGAATGATCATCAAGTTTTCTTAAATTACTTTCCTGCTCAGAACTACTTTCAGAGGTGGAGAGGGTGATTGTGAAGTTATATTTTATTTGACTATCAGTCAAAAATAGTGTCCTTGATTTTATCTACATGTATTCAATACATCGTTGTAAGTGCTCAGTATAAGCTAGGCACTGTGATTCCTCTAGGTTCACTGAACTCAGCAAGACAGAGTCCCTAATGATGACTCATAGGGGAGAAATGCCTAACTGCTACAAGGTATTATGACCGTTACTGCATTGGATGTAGGTCATGTGTTATGAGCATTCACAGGAAGGGACATAGAGAAGAGTAAGTAATTCTGCCTGAGTTGTTATGCTGAGCATTATGAAAATATTTTCTAACTAGGTTTTTAAAAGAAAGTTGGAATTACCAATAAAGTTAATGGGGAAGAAGATTATAGACAGAGAGAATAGTTTAAAGATGGAGATGTATTTTTGGTGAAGTATAAATAGTTTTATGGGATATAAAAGTGAATGGGATCTTGATAAGAGAAAGAAGTGTTTGTGTTCTTAGGGAACAAACAGCTGAGTGTGGGATGGAGAAGAAGTGCTTGCGACATTGCTTTCTAGTGTGTTTTTTTTTCTTAGAAAACAAAATATATTATGCTGCAATTAATCAAGATAGGAAATACAGAATAAGAGCCAGTTTTTTTTAAAATATATATTTTATTGATTTTTTTACAGAGAGGAAGGGAGAGGGATAGAGAGTTAGAAACATCGATGAGAGAGAAACATCGATCAGCTGCCTCCTGCATACCCCCCACTGGGGATGTGCCCACAACCCAGGTACATGCCCTTGACCAGAATCGAACCCAGGATCTTTCAGTCGCAGGCCGATGCTCTATCCACTGAGCCAAACTGGTTAGGTAGAGCCAGTTTTATGGAAAGGATGAAGAGCTCCATTTATAAATATTGAATCAATATTATTAATATTGACATAATATAATTAATAATAATATTGTATTGGTAATGCTAATAATGCAGGTGATGATACTGTAACATTTATGTGGCATTAACTTTGTGCCATATGTTGTACCAGATGTTCTGCATATACAAACACACTTAGTCCTCATCAGAACCTAATGATATATATACAATTATTATGAGGAACCAAAGGTACTCTAGGTCATACAGATATCAAGTGGTGGAATTGGGATTCAAGCCCAGGTAGGTTAAGTTTATATTCTTAAACAGTTCACACAATTTGGACCCAACTTCCATGGGACTCTGGTTGGAATATCAAAAAGCAGATATGCTTCTGGATTTTAGAAATGAGGTCTGAGTTAGAGTCATGGATTTAGAAGTCATCTGCCTTAAGGTTGCAGTTAAAACTATGAAGATAGGGTTTTTGTTTTGTTTTGCATTTATCAGGGCAGTGGTTCCCCAAATGGGAGGATCTTGGATGTATTTTTATTGATTTTAGAGAGGAAGTGAGAGAGAGAGAGTGATAGAAACATCAATGATGAGAGAGTCATTGATTGGCTGCCTCCTGCACACCCCCTACTGGGGATCAAGACTGCAACCTGGGCATCTGCCCTGACTGAGAATTGAACCCATGACCTCTTGGTTCATCGATTGATGTACAACCACTGAGCTATACCGCTGGGCACCCCTATACCCTTATCTCTGGAAAATTGCCTTGTGTTTTGGGGCTAGTCAATAGGAGGAAGCAGAGGAGAATAAATAAACAATCTTGTTAGTCTCTTACATTATTATCCCTTTCTTAGTTTTAACTTTGCTTCTCTATTTTATCTCCTTGATGAATTTAGGTTATTTAGAAGAATTTGGCTGAAAAGTGTCCCTTTCCTCTCTTATTTGTCATGTCCTCATCAAAATGGATAATTTGGTGATATGTTATACTTTTATACTCTTTTTATCTTATGTATAAAGCATTTTAGGATCAATCTTGACAACTTTAGGAATTACCCAGATAATGCAACTCTGTGATATATCTAATTATCCTTGCTAGCCAAACAGAAACAAAAGGAAGAGCAAGAACCAAAGGGTAATTTGATTTGATACCTTGAAAATGCCCTGCAGATATGTTATATTGAGTGAGTTATGGTAAGAGTTAAGAGTGCTTGAGAAAAGAAGGAAGAGGCCAAATTCCACCCCTTCGTAAATGTGTATAATTTAAATACTGATACAACCTTAACAAGAGCACAGGATCTCTTTTGCCATAAACATACCATTCTTTGAAAAGGATTAATGGCAAAGTTATCATCTTGTCAAAACAGTCCTTCTGCCTTGACTAATGCTGGATGAAATGGCACAGAGTATGGAAACTTATGAAAGAAAAATTCTGAAGTCCCTCTAGTTATGTTCTAACATATTGCTTATTGTCTACCAAGCCCACATGGCCACACAATGAATGACTCTTCATGGACATGTCTATTGTGGTCATACTCAACAAGATAAGCACCTGATGTTACAAGGGCATGTTTTCCAGATGTTTTGCTCTTTTTTATTCTTCTCTGAGTTCACAAGGTCAACTTAACTCTTCTTTCATCTACAGAAGATAAAATGACCTTGATTTCTCATTAAGTCATGGTGTTGGCATCTATCAAAAGACATCTTGAAAACTGAAGTGTTTCTTCCTTGGCAGAATATTTAAAAGACAGTTATTGGCAGGTTTAGGTTGGGTAAAGGAAAACCTATAAATTCTTAAGCCTTGGTAAAGCTTACCCAAAATAGCTATTTTATCTTGAGTGAAATATCATTGGAGGTTTTTTTTTGGGGGGGGGGCGGGATAATTTAGTTTATATAATCTGTGAATAATAACTTCAGCAACATTAACTTATAAGAAACCATTCCTAAAGTATTGGCATTTCATGGACAACATGAAGGCAAGTATTGTTGGGGTTAAGTGTGTGGGGTCTTGAGCTAAGCTAATAGTTTGTTATCCAGATCCACCACTTATTAGCTGTGTGACTTTGGGAGAGTCATTTAACCTCGTGTGTGCCTCAGTTTGCCCAGCAGTTAAATGGGGAAAATAGTAGTTACCTCTAAAGGTTGTTGTGAGTTTTAGCTAAATTAATATATATGTGCATCTCTTAGAAATGTGTCTGGTGCAATGTAGCCAATATGTATTGACTGTTTACTATTTATTTATTTATTATTATTATTATTTAATCCTCACCTGGAGACATGCTTAGATAGAGGAAGGGAGAGAGGGAGGGAGGGAAGGGAGGATGCTAGGAAAGGTAGGAGAAACAGAGGGAGAGAGTGAGAGAGAATAAGAGAGAGAGAGAAACATCAATGTGAGAGAGGAATATGGGTAGGTTACCTTCTGTTTATGCTCCCACCAGGGATTGAACCTACAACACAGGTATGTGCCCTGACCAGGAATGGAACCAGCAATATTTTGGTGCACAGGACTATGATGCTCAACCAACTGGGCCACTCTGGCCACGGTACTATTTATTTTTGCTATAGTTTATGGTGGACTAAAAGTCTCCAAAGCTATTTGATGAACAATAGTTTCAGATACTTTAAGCTAAATGTAACTTTTATTTTAATTATATGTATATTATAATCTCATTGTGAAAAATTAAAAAGAAATGAAAAGATAAATAACCACAGTTAAACCATTGTCAGCAGTCTGATGTATATTTTCCCAGATTGTTGGATATTCACACATACAATTATGCTACACAAAACCTTTAAAAATATTAGATTATTGGCTTGATATTATTCTCTAAATTACTTTTAAAAATAACAAGCCCATTTGGGTTTATACATGCAGATTTACCTTGTTGTTTTAAATGTGACAATCTAATCCCAACAAGGTATGTGTTAAAAAATCTAGCTCATGACTGACATTTAGTTTGTCTCTAAATGTTTGCTACTTCAAACAGTACAGAGTGTAACATTCTTATACAACCACCAAAGTTCAAAAAGTGGCCCCTGAAGGCCAGATTAAGAGTGCAGACTAATCTGGT
>NW_005871065.1:4012818-4194909 GCF_000147115.1 Myotis lucifugus | reverse complement strand
CTTCTCTTATAAAACCTAAAGATCAAGTAAAAACTATAAATATTGCAATAACTAGCTCTGACAGAGGAGAGGCTGCTGCAATGATAGAGTCACACGTATGCCTCCTGCCACAAACTCTGTCCTCTCTGTCAGAGCTTTCTTCATGTATGCCTGGTCCTCCTGTTTCTCCTCATTTATGCCTGGTCCTCTTGTTTCTCCGCATTTATGCCTGCTTCTCCGTAAGTTTTTGATCCCAGAGATGTATTTTCAAACTCTTAGGTTGGTATTAGTAAATGGTAAAGCCTCAGTAGTGACATTTCTGGCTCAAAGGGTAGAATCATGATACATTTTTGATAAGTCCTATGAAATTATTTTTCAAGTTATATTTAATACCCAGCATGCTTTTCCCTCTATGCTCTCAGCTAGAACTAAATGTAACATAAATGAAGGAGGAAAAAAAAAGTGAGAACTTTTAAGTTTCTTTGCATTACAGAAACTTAATGCAAGGATTTATAGACTGTCATCTAGTGGTTGTATCAGCTCGGGTCCTGGCGGGAAACAGAATGCATAAGCATCTGGGATCGTGAAGAAAATTGGTGGAGGGACTATTTACAGACTTGTGGGTGGAG
This sequence comes from Myotis lucifugus, assembly GCF_000147115.1. NCBI lineage: Eukaryota > Metazoa > Chordata > Mammalia > Chiroptera > Vespertilionidae > Myotis > Myotis lucifugus. The sequence continues at coordinate 4,194,301 of NW_005871065.1, read as the reverse complement.
TTAAGAGAAATAATAAGGGATGTGCCCTCCCTAATGAAGCTGTCAATAACTTTAAGTTGATGGGAGTGGGGGAAGGGATGGTTTTTCTGGAGACCAGTAGGGTCTAACTTACTGCTGAAACTTTGCTGCTGAGATGGAGTCTGGGGGAGTGGGGTGGGGGGGGGAGGGGGGAGAATAAAAATTCTCAAAATTCTCTGGTCACTGTCTCCTTCCACCCTACAATCATCTGGTGGTGTGTTCTGTTGGCCAAACTCTTCCAGAGCCATACAGACACATTGAAACAGTTTTCAGGGGTCAGAGCAGGAAGTGTAGAGAACATGTAGTGCAGGGCTGTGCAAAGACAGAACAACCTAAAACATTTTCCGTATTATCTGATTTATGATTATTACATTAAAAAATATATTAAGCCACCTGACCCTAAAAATCTGTACTTAAAAATATTTATTGCACAGATGAGTATAAATGACTAAAGTACATGTGGAAAAAGCCCCACAAAGTATTAATAGGATACATATAAAGTCTTTATCAATTTGAAAAAATATTTATGGTTTAACCTTTTTGCCTTTAAAATAAAAAAAAATTAATGAAAACTTCGGAACACAAAGAAATACCAGAAATTAAATTTATAAGGGGGGAAAATCAGGTACCTAAGTAATTATATATTCGGGTAGATACTGCTAAAAGTTTCAAATAAAGGTCTTTGGAGTTTTTGGGAAAAGAACTCATGTTAGTAACTCTCTTGACAGAACTCCACTAAGGGAGTTTGCCTGGTATAGAGTGTCCTCTGTTCCCTCTGTAAGACAGCTGACTAATGTCTACAGCAAGCCAACCACTCTGCTTCCCAACACCCTTGCACTTCCACTCACTCCATCTGTGTTGAATCCCTATTAAGCATCAGTTATAAACCTGATTAAGCCAGGTTTGATTAAGTAAATTAAACCTGGTTAAGGTAGTTTCATTAATTAATATGACTACTCAAAGCATTCAATATTAAGTAAACAAAATATATGTTTTAAGTGAAATTTATTTTTACAATGAAATCTAAGTGGAATACATTTTTTTTGAAGAAAGAATTGATAGATGAGTTGCTAAGAAAAATTTGTATTGAATTAAAAATAGCAACTTTGAAAGTTTGAAAATTCATGAAACATAAAGATTGATATAGCCCTAGCCGGTTTGGCACAGTGGATAGAGCGTCGGCCTGTGGACCAAAGGGTCCCGGGTTTGATTCTGGTCAAGGGCACATACCTTGGTTGCAGGCTCCTCCCTGGCCCTGGTCGGGGCTCATGCAGGAGGTAACTAATCCATGTGTTTCTCTCACTTTGATGTTTCTCTCTGTCTTTCCCTCTTTCCTCCTCTCTCCCTAAAAATCAATGGAAAAATATCCTCGGGGGTGAATTAACAACAACAAAATAAAATAAAAAAGATTGATATACATTTTCAAGGATGGAGTCTGCATTCATCATGCTTTGCACATCTGAAACAACTTGTTCCATCTTGAAGAAATCAAAAGTGGATATCATATTATTATAGATGTGTTTTGTGCAGTGGGGCAGGAGGTAGAACTCTGATCAGTGGATCCTAGTCAAATATAAGACTTTGACCCTAACCCAAAGTTTGTAACTGAACCACTAGTCTAAATTTTAAAACAATTTAACACTCAATGTGTGTGTAACATGTAAAAAGTTTTTATGGCCATCATTTTAAAATATTAATTCAATAATTAGAAGTCCTGAATAAGTTGGTAGAGAGCTTCCTCTAATTTCAGCTCAGGAAGATAAAATATACTTCCAGAAGAAAGGATATTTTGACCTGGGCACTTGCTAGATATCTCATTACTAGTCTTATTTACAAACTCTTCCTCAGAAAGTAAATCAATTATATTGAGCAAATTTTATTGAATTTACATTGCCTTCAAGGTAAAAGATAATTTATTGATCATGGCATAGAAACATATCCATGACCTGTTTTTTTCTACATCCTCAATTTCACCCACCATCCCACCTTACCTGACTTATTTTTATGGATTAGCAAATCAATCTGCTTGTTAAATTTAAACCCCAATATGTGTCAAGATTGTATGCCTTTGTGCATTCTCTTCCAGAGGCCTAAAATGCCTATCCTGTCATCAGGCATGTGTTGAATGCTGATTATTCAATTAAAACCCTGTTCATCTTAAAAAATAAGATCACATTCTTTCATCTGCCACAGCTACACCTAATTTTCACTTTAAATGAGGAAAAATATTTATAAAGACAACTATTTATTAAAATTGTTTATAATAACTGTTTTTAGGATGTTCAAAATGATTAATGCTTCTATAAAAATCATGCTTGCAAGAAGATTTGAAGTTCACTAAAGTACTTCAAGTTCACTACATTATATAAAGTACCTATTATAGGTGCTGTTAGAAACACAGTATAAGGTATAGCATTAGCCCAATGACATAAGAAAAACTAGATACAAAATAATAGAAAAAATTATAAATTTTTGTTGTATATAACTGTAGGTGGTAGTATTAGATTGCAAGGTGTTATTTTATTATGTACTTTTCAATATTCCAACAAGTAAAATACATTACTTTGATAATAAATAAATAAAGTTTTAAACCTCAATACTTTGTTCATGGGTCACCACTTGATCTTTGTTCAAGAGTCACCCACAAAGATCTTCTGAATCATTTATTACTCTCTCTCCTCTGCATTTTTTTCTTTGTTACTCATAGAAACATCTATTGAAATTATTTCTTTACTTTTATATCTACCAATCACACAAAATTATTTGAGGAAAGAGGCTGCTTTATAATTTTCTAATAATTTAAGTTACATATTATAGTGCATTCTGAAAATGTGTTTTGAACTCACCAGTGTAGTATATAACATGATTACCATCAACAACATTTGCACTACAATACTTCCTCCAAATACCTGGCCAAGGGAAGAGAGTGATGATCCGTATGCAGTTTCTTATCATTTGGCCCAAGATGTGTAAGCTGTGTCCTCTTTCAAGGTGGTGCTAGATTATTTTTAACATCCTTAGGCCATTAATATTATATTTGAAGACAATGTTTTCCTTGAATTTTCTCTAGAGTTTCTTCAAATACTTCGCAAGCATGTTTTAGAAAAAGTCTAGGGGAATTGCCATATTGTTTATTATTTTAGATGATCCTATCTAATAAAAGGGTGATATGCAAATTAACCATCACTCATCACAAAAGATGGTGGTGCCATAGCCACAACATAGCAGTGCCTAGTCCTCTCAGCCCCGCCAGAGTCACCCAGTCCCAGGGGGGCGGCTGCTAAGAGCAGGCAGTGTTAGCGGCCTGGGGGAATGCTTGCGTCATCACTGCGGCGACGAGGCAAGCATTCCATCCTGGCCGGGGAGGGCCTCTGGGCAGTGGGCATTGAGCAGCCAGGGAGGGCGGTGGAAATGCTTGCATCATTGCCCTGGTGACAAGGCAAGCGTTCTGCACCCGGCCATGAAGGGTCTCTGGCCAGGCCAGGCGTGGAATGCTTGCATCGTTGCAGGCTGGGCTGAGGGACCCCCTCCCCTTTGCATGAATTTCGTGCACCGGGCCACTAGTTAATAATAAGTATCAGAGTTTTATTTTTAACATTAGTTAGCATTAATCTTTAATTATTACTTTACCCTCATTTTATACTAAAGAATGATGCATCTTTCTTTTTTCTCAGAGTGTATGTTTTATTGCATAGGGCCCATTAATATTCTCTTATTAGATTTAAGGAAATTTCTTATAAGTTCTAAAGAAGAGACTAAATTCTTTATTTTTACTTTTTAGACTTATGGCCAGTTTGCCTCTTTTCTGAGTTTTTGTGGGTTTTTTTTTTTCAGTTTAAATTAATAAATATAAATTGAGAACTTTTTCATTCAGCTCTCTACTAATGATAGAAAAGACTGCCTACCTTATTTTTTATATAAAATTATAATTAATTTCTTACATAAATAAAGTCTTAGCATGGACGATTTGAACCCAAGGCTGCGTACCAAGTTAGTGTTGAAACAAAGGACACCGGGAGCTGTGATAAAGAGGTTAGCAACTATGCTTGAGTGACCCAAGTGGGAGAAGTGGTTTTATGGCGGAGATGGCCTGGATGCTGAGCAGCAGGGGGCCGAAGGGAGCAAGTCACACAGGCATTGCTTTCTAAGATGTCTGGAACACTATTATTTCACTATTAGTTCAAGTGCAGGCTCTGTGTGTGTGTGTGTGTGTGTGTGTGTGTGTGTGTGTGTGTGTGTGTGTGGTGTGGTATACCTCTTTTTGGGGTATAGGTAATTAGTGCTCTGCATTATTGAAAAAGGGATTATGTGCAGAGGGAGGTTCAGATGGGCTGATCGGATTTGTGAAGGCTGCTGTCTGAGAAACCCTCTCTTAATGACAACACGAATATTGGCTAAAATTCTGGCACTTTCCCAAGCCTTTATAAATGCTAGCTTATTTAATTATTACCACAGTCTTGTGGGGTTGAGGCTATTACTTCCCCATTTTCCACAGAAACTGAGGCACAGAATAATTAAGGAACTTGCTTAATATTACATAATTAGTAATGAGTGTACTACCCACTTCAATAAGCCACACTTTTCTAGATTTAAAAAAAATAAAAATAAAAAACCTCTTTAGATCACCCTAAATCTTCATTTCCAAGTTTTGTGATATATTCTTAACTTTGGTGTGTCTCTAAGTTCTGTCCAAAATCTTTTCTTTTCCTTTGTCTTTTCTGAGTTTTCATACTTCTCTTATAGAATTTAATCCCCTTACCTGACTTAAATTATCTTTTTGTGAACACTTACAAATCTATTTATTTAGGTCTTTCTCTCCTTCTCTTCTTCCCTCCCTCCCTTTCTTCCTTCCCAAACATGTATCTAATCATCCATTCATGCATCTATTTAACTTATATCTCTATTCTGAGGTCCAGTATTTTATAGCCAATCAGTTACTGGACATAAAATTTTGGTTGTCCCACAGGAAACTTAAATCAAATATCTAAAACTAAAGTTGGTAATTGCCTTTTGTAAACTGCTTTTATTTTCATTTACCTAGTTTATTAAATGGTACCTCACCATCCAACAAATTAACAATTTTGGTGGCATTTATTTTCTAACCATCTCTTAAGTTTATGCATTATTTTCTACATTTAAAATGTGATTTGCTTCCCTAGTAATCGTAATATTTTGAGTGGATCATTAAAACATAGTTTACCTGGCAGCTAAATTCTAGTTTTGTTCCACATTTATACATGTTCCACATAAAAACCAGTGCATGTTTGAAAGCACAAATCTGATTATGTGCCCCTTTCCTCTCCCCCCTCCCCCATTAAGATCCTCAGTGATTCTATTTTGCATACTGAACTAACACTTCTTAAAGTATTTTGTTGTGGTGTATTAGTTAGCTCAGGTTGCCATAAAAATATCATAGATTGGGTGGCTTAAACAACATAATTTTCTTAAAGCTCTGGTGTCTGGGAAGTCCAAGATCAAGGTGCTTGCAGATTCAGTTCCTGGTGTGAACCCACTTCCTGTTTTGTAGACAGCTGCCTTCTAGCTGTGTTCTCATATGGCCTTTCATTGATGTGTGCACATGGAGATGAGAGAATGAGATCTTTCTGTTTTCCTCTTCATATAAGGGTTCTAATCCCAGCATGAGGATTCCACCCCCATGGCATAACCTAGACCTAATTACCTTCCAAAGGCCCCACCCCCATTGCAATTTAGATTGAGGTGAAGGGCACATTCAGTCCAAAACAAATGGTCTGTGTGTACAGTCTATATTGCGTTCAGACTTAGGTAGATGTGACTGCCTGACTTATCCAAGGTGACTCCCTCAGGTGTCAAGATCAAGTCACATAGAACAATTCTCCTTACGCCTTTACTTCCTTTACTAGAATGATCCATCTTCCTTCATACTTCTGTCATTTGCCTGACAATCTCAAAGTCCTGTTTCAAATCTCAGCTTACAAAAGTCTTCTTCTGGAAGCTCTCCATGATCCTTTAAAACTTGGTTAGGTGTTTCTGTTGGGTAGTATTTAATCACATATGAAATGTATTTATTCATTCATTAAGAAACATTTATTAAACAATCTTTATGTGCTGGTCTTTATTTAAGATATTGGGTATACAGATACAAGCAAGGATTAAAATCCTCAGCGATTCCATATTGCACACTGATCCCAGCCATTAAATTGCTTAGCTGGGAAGACTTATACTATATAAATTCTAGTATTATGAGTGTAAAACATGAGCAGAAGGAAATGATGATTTGGATTTATATATAACAGAGTTGGAGAAGAAGGAAAAGCTATGTATGGAACCATAAAGTGCAGAGGAAGGGAAGGGAGCTAATTATGTCTTTGGATCCAAGGAGAGCTATTCTTAGGAAATGACGTGGAAGCTAAGAAATGAGAAAGTTGAAATTATGTGATTATGGATCGGATGTGAGGAGTGAGTAAGAGGAAGGAGTAGAAGATTATTCCCCAAGTACTAGCTTGGGCACTTATGTCAGTGGAGATGCTGTGACTAGCCTTGGAAAACTGATTTTGAGATGCCTGTGAGGCATCTTCAGTAGAGATATGGAGCATGTATTTAGGTACATGGGTCTAAAGCTCAGAGGAGGTCACTCGGGACCAGAGGTGGGATTTCAATGTCTGGGAAATGCATAGCAGAGACCTGGGTAAGACAACTGAAGAAGTAGGTAGAAAAGCAGGGGCATGTGGTATGCTGACACCGAGTAAAAAATGTTGTGTGTTTTTTTAAAAGGAGGAAATGGTAACAAGGTCAAATGCCATTTTCAGGTCAAGCAAGATAAAAACGGAGGAGTCTGTTGGACTTAGAGATATGGATGGAGATCATTGGAAAGCTCAGCAAGAGCAGTTTCGGTGGAACAGAAGCCTGCTTTGAATGAGTTATTGTGAAAAAGAGAAGTGAAGAAATGGTGATGTCAATTGTAGATAACTACTTTGAGAATTGTGGCTTTTGAAATGACGAGAAAGATAGGGTTAAAGAGGAGTGTGTAGGACTGGGGGAGAATTTTTTCCTTCTACTTTTTTTTACAATTTGGGACCCTTGATAGAGTTTACATACTGAAGAGGAGCTGTAGGAAAGGAATGATTATACATAGGAGAACAAGGGTAGGGAGCCTAGATGGGATTTCTTACACAGACACATCCTCTGTGAGAAAGAGGAGCAGCTCTTCCATTTCAGTAAGAATGATGTACTAAAATAGACGGGGGGAAGTGACAAAGGTCCGTTTACACATTTGGTGATGGGAAGCCAGTGGAGTGTGTCCTTCACAGAACACACGGGCCTTCCGTGTGGACATCTGCTGAGAGAGAAGAGCGTAGTCAGAAAGCTACGAGAGGGTAAATGGTTTACAGTCATTACTATAAAACGTTGGGTTAGGAAACCTACCATAATGTCATTTTCAAAATGTCTCCAATGTGGAGTTCAGTAAGCCTGTTTTTTGTTCCTCACCTCTGAAACGCTTCAGTAAAGAGCAGGTGTGCTGAAAGGATGAGAAGAGTTATTTTTTCTTTGTATTTGTCACCCCTCATCTTACTTCTAGCAAGAAGGTTATGGAAACTGCTTTGATTCTTGGATACCCTCACTGCTCTTGCTCTCAGCCCCGGGGTAGTCTGTTCTCTGCAATATAGCAATTGATATGGAGTAGATGGATGCCCTGGTCAACAGTGAGTATTTCTCAGGGGAGACAGAGCTTGTAATGGCAGGTAAACAACCTCTTTGCAGCAAACATGCAATTTTTATGAAATTTCTTTGGCTACTAAGAAAGAAATGAGAAATGAGAAAGCAAAATGAACTAAAATTAAGGGAGTCATGAGTTTGGAAGAGAACTTGAAAAGTCAGCTGGGCAATAGATTTTGCTACACTGATTTGGCTTCTTTTGGGCATGGATGATATCTTACTCAAATCCTTGAGTCCTCTAGGCCTGGCACATAGCAACCAGAGCCAATGTTTTTTAGTGCTACCATGTGTGACAGACTTCTAAATGGTTTACAGGTTAACTCATTTAATTCTCACCTTGGTTTGAAGTAGCCTCTCTTATTGTCCTTGTTTTAGAGCAGTGGTTGGGCAAACTCATTAGTCAACAGAGCCAAATATCAACAGTACAACGATTGAAATTTCTTTTGAGAGCCAAATTTTTTAAACTTAAACTATATAGGTAGGTACATTGTTATTAACTTAATTAGGGTACTCCTAAGGCTTAGGAAGAGCCACACTCAAGGGACCAAAGAGCCGCATGTGGCTCGGGAGCCGCAGTTTGCCGACCACTGTTTTAGAGATAAGAAAACTGAGGCACAGAGGGATTAAGAATCTTACTCAGGGTCACCAGGTTAGATTTAGAAATAGAACAGAGCCCCAAGCAGTGTGGCTCTAAAGATTGTCTGCTCACAGGCACTCAATGCTTGCTGAATTGAGTAACGCATGCTCTCTCGCCTTTGGTCACCTGGCGTAATCTATTATTTCAATCTTGCAGCCGAGGTCCAAAGTCCTGCTTAAGATTGACCAAGGTCATACCTTAAGTGACAGAGCCGGTATTTAAGTTCAGCTACTTTGACTCCTTGTCTCGTGCGTTTTCCACTTTGCATAATTGCCTGTGTGTCTAATTTCAGGTCTGGTGATTCCCTTTTTGCCCTGAGTTGTGTTTGCGCCTCCCGCCCGTGTACCGCCTGCTCAGTAATGATCTAATACTTACTGTGTGGGCTTCAGAGTTTATTTGATTTGGAGCAACCTAAACAGCCCGTTGGCAAGAACTAAATATAAGATTGTGAATACAGGGACAAGGATGCATATTTCTGGCCAGAAGGGATCTTGCAGGCAAATTATTGGCAACAGTTGCGATAACTAAAATGAATTCCCTAATTGTAAATGTTTGTGGTATATAATGAAAATTCATATGAAGGGAGGGAGTAGAGAATTAAAGCAATGGAGTTTAATATTTCTAGTGCCCGGCTTCAGTTTAGAAAAGTGGGATTTATCAGTTTTAAAGGCAAATCACTTTGTCAAGAGTCTTGCCTTGACAGTCACACAATCAGAGTCATTATTTTGCACAAGGTGTGCACCTTGCAGTGTGTAGAATGGGCTACTTTTGTTGTTCCCTCCCTTGTTTCCTCGCAACATCTTGTGTTGTGACTGGGCAATACATTTTGCTACACTGATTTGACTGAGGGAGAAACCGCAGCACGGTGTGGTTTAAATGACTCATTCAGGCTCATAAAAGTGGTCTGTGTGAGAGCCAGGATTAGGATTTGAATCTTCCATCTTGAATGCCATGCTTTGTGCTAAACCACACGATGTTCCAGTATATCATTTGGCCTATTTAAACCACATGGATAATTCATTTTTCAACACCCTGGTGATATGTCATCTTAGCTGTCACTTTCATTAGCTGCTTACACACCTGCATGTCGCCCTCACTCCTTTTCTGTCTGTTCTGAATCAGGAGTGGTGCTCATTAAGCAGTAGACAAACAATTAAAACAACCACTGTCACCACCACCACCCTTTTTGGTTCTGCCCGATTGTATTTTACCTCTGGTTTCTGCTCTTCTGGAATTCAGTATCACTTCAATCATATAATGCCTATTTAGGGGGACTCTCACTGCTCCATTTTGGTGCTTGCAAACTTTCAGTCTCTCCCTATAGGAAAATAATGCTTTTGCATTTATGTTTGATGGAGCTTTGGAGATATTAGGAAACTTTTTATACTCCTCTTGGTGAAGGAGCCCAAAGGGAGTGTGGGATGAATACCCAGGTTCAACCTCCTCATGACAGATTGTCTAATTTCATCTCAGGTCCACCACTGACATTCTTAGGCAGAGGAGGAATGAGGACTTGTGTTCACTGAGCCTCGCGACTCCATATGGTTCCAGTTTAGTGAGTGCCAATAAGAACATTCACTTGAAATTTAAAGAGAGGAGGAAAAATTGAATAGAGGGGGAGGTTGACCCTGTGGGTTCTTACATTGTGCATTCAACAAATATTTATTAAGATTCTACGCGTCACAGGCTTTGTCCTACATTCTGGGACTGCAGCTCCTATTTTTAGAGTTTATACTCTATGATTAGATGTGGAGGCCAATAAAATAAACAACTCAAAAAGCAAGTAAACTATAAATATGTATTTCAGACCATGCTCAGCATTATAGGAATATAACAAATACGATAGGACATTTTCAAGAGGAGAGTAAGAATAGAAAATAAAAAAAATTTAAACGTTTCAATTATAGTTTACGTACAATATTGTATCAGTTTCAGATATTCAGCGTAGTGATTAGACATTTATATAACTTACAAAGTGATCATTCCGGTAAGTCTAACGCCCATCTGATATCATACATAGTTATTATAATATTTACTGTACTCCCTGTGCTGTACTTTACATCCCCGTGACTGTTTTCTATAACTGGCAATTTGTACATCTTAATCCCTTCCCCTTTTTTGCCAATCCCCCTAAGTCCCTTCCCATCTGGCAACCATCAATTTATTCTCGGTACCTAAGCTTATGTTTCTGTTTTGTTTGTTTACTTCGTTTTTTATCTTCCACAAATAAGTGAAATCATATGGTATTTGTCATTCTCTGTCTGTCTTATTTCACTTAGCATAATACTCTCTAATTCCATATATGTTGTTGCAGATGGCAAGATTTCATTCTTTTTATGGCTGAGTAATATTCCATTGCATATATGTACCACATCTAGAAGAATTTACATTTAGGCATATTCTAAAGTTCTAAAAGATGTTCTAGAGCTGATATCTTTAGGGACATTTTAACTTTCTAAACCTTTCTGAAATTTCTTCTGGATTGTTCAAGTTTTGTTTTAGTTGGGTTTTGTGTGCTCATGCAGTTATCAGTGATTTAAATACCCTGTGTTAATACAGGGACTACAGTTGCTAGACATTAGCCGTTGTGATCAGAGTAACATCTTGATCTGTGGTTTGAGATGCTGTTTGTCCGGCTCCTGTAAGTCTGTCACATTCTCCATATCCATGAAAACTGCTGAATTAGGAAAGACCTGAAATTTCAAGGTAGCCACTAAAATTTCCCAGTAAGAATTGGGAATGTGTTCCAGATTGCTGTAAGTTTTATATGGACTTATTAGTAAGCTGTTCCCATGTCAACTTGGTCCTATACTTCATAGGATTCAGTAGGAATGTGGCATAGTAAGAATACATCTGAATATATCGGAAAACACTCTAGATTGATTCAGATAAGAAAGATTTAACCCACTTTCTCTCTATAGGAAGTAATAAACAAGCACCAGGCCTTACTTTTACAGACGGAATTGAGTATCTGTTTAGAGATGGACTCTGATTTACCATGAAGAGCATAGAGTATGTCCTAAGGGCATCAAGCTGTAATCACTCTCCTTCAAAGTGGACTGCTCTGCCCTTGTCCTTCAAATAAAGGGGAACTGCATAATACCCTGTGTTTATTTGACTTAAGATTTATTTCTTTTTAAAGGATTATGTTAAAACATCCTTTTCACTGGGGATGGAGATTTAAGTAACAAAGAGGCTTTGGTCTTAGGAGGCTACTTTTTCTGTTAATTTTGCTTACCTTTGAAATGTTCTTATTTAAAAAAATATTTTTAAATGAGTAATAATCTTTAATGTCTTTTCTTTTTTTTTAACTCTTTCTTAACTTTATGATTTTATTAAAAAAACACTTTTTGTTTTCTATACCATTTGTTCTTTAGGACTGATAATAAAAATTATTTTTCTACATTCTCCTTCTCTAACCTTTACTACCACTGCCAGACCTTCTGTGTCTTTCACATCAACTGAGATTTAGGTGCTTAAGTGTGCTGAGAAAAAATTCCTTTTCTTTTCAGTTCAGCTTTTAGAAGTAGGAACAAAGAGCATTGGGTTCCAGGGTAGGCTCTGCACTTGATTATTTTGGTACCTGTGGCCAGACACTTACCTCACAAATGGGGATCAGAGTGTCACTGCCTTATTGGGGGAAGTAGGGGGTTTTATTAGAAGAGCAGCGGTTAAATATTGTGGTCTCAGGACCACTTTCCACTCCAAAAGTATGTAGGGGCTTATAGAGCTATATTTTCAGGTGCTAATCCAGGGTTTGTGCTGGGAGAGCCAATTATTAAATATTCAAGAATTCTCCAATCTTGTAGTTAAACCATTGCTAGCTTCAAGTCAACATGGAGGACGAATTGTCATCGTGGAAATTAGTAAGTGCTGCTAATCAGGGCTTTTTATTCAGTGAGCTGCTTTATCAGCATACTGATGGTTTACTAGAAAAGAAACTAAAATAGAGAAATTAAAACGTATCTATTTATTAAATAATTTTAAATAAAACAGGCCCAATATGTTCATATAAATAGTAAAATGTTTTTATAAAAAGTAATTACATTTTTAGAAAAAAATGAGATGGCTTTTTCAAATATTTTGTTTAATAGAAAACAGCTAAATTATTATGTGGAGTTCTACATTCAATGTTTTGTGATATCACATGTCAGGCAGCCTTTAAAAAACTACTCACTGCCCTCATAATAAACTTATCAAAGGCGAACAATTTTTATTGCTATTATTAAAAAAGTTTTAAATTCACTGAGCCACTGAAAGAGGTCTCAGGTTATCCAGTGTCTTTGGACCATACTTTGAGAACCACTGTCAGAATCCCTAGAATTCCATCTCAGAAAAAAAGAGTAATTCTAAATTCCTCTTTTTATTTTGAGTAGTCTGATTTAGGTTGGGGGGAAACTCCTTGATAGTTGGTTGGAAGGTTTTAAATAGTGGATCTCCCCACCACACCCAATAAAAATCAATGGGGCGTCTCTTCCACTGCTCACCATTGTGCTGAACACCAACTGTCTTTACACGCCTTCCTGATTCTTCTTTTCTTACCATTTCCCAACCTACCGGGTTTTCCTACCTGTTTACAGGCAGTGTAAACAGGAGTTGAGCACTGTAAGGCATGGAAAATGTGCACATACTGCAGTAGAATTTTTAGCCAATAGCAAATGAGAAACCAGTTAAAGCAACCTCATCATAATGGTGATGGTACCGTTTGAGAGGCAGACCAAAATGAACAGTCCCAGCCCTGAGAATGAAAAGGTGTTCTGAGAGTGTGCAAGTGTGAGAGGCAGCTGTTCTTTTCAGGCACACTAAGGGGTGTAGCCATCTTGGTTGACTTTGAATAGAAAATACTTTGATATATGGCCTACAGCAGGGTTGGCAAACTTTTTCTGTAAAGGGCCAGCCAGTCTCTGTTTCAACTATACAGCTCCGTTGTAGCACAAAAGTAGCCTTAGACAATATGTAATTGAATGGGAATGACTGTGGTCTAATGAATTATTATTTGGGGACCTCCACCTAGACAAGAAAACAAATTGATCTTGTCTACTGGTAAAACTTCCTCTCTCATGTTGACATGTATTGTTTGATAGAATCTCTAAAACTGTGCTACTTACACCTTTATGTTGAAGTATAAATGCCAAATTTTCAAAGATATTGGATTAGCCAAGATAAATTTAATGAAGTGGTTGATTGAAATAATAATAGTTATAAGCAGTTGCTATATGCCAGATACTGTTCTAAGCACTTGACATTATTTAATTCTTACAGCTGTCCTATAATTAAACACAATCATTATTATTCTCATTTTATTTCCCAGGAAATGGATTCATAGAATGATTAAGCAATTTGCCCAAGTTTATTCAACTAATAAATGATAGAGCAAAGGTTTAAGATTCAGACAATGTATTTTTGTGATACTGCTTCTTGATATATGCAGGTACTGTGTTATGCACCTGTGCACAATTTGGAGGTCAGGTAGATCTGAGAACTAATTGTCAGCATCAGTTTCAATTTAAAAGTGGGCACAAGGCCTTCTTAGGAGTAACTAATAAATCTATATGGAACGTTCAGAATTTTTTTCAGACACTCTTGTCACACAAAGCTTATACAGAAGACAGAGTAGGGAGAAAAAATATTCTGATAGTATTTAAAACGAAAGAAAAAATAAATATCCATGAAGGACAGTAAATGGCACATTTTCAGAAGTGGATAAAACTGAACAAAGGAAGGAGTAATAAATGAAAAATGAGAGCTATTTGAACAAATATTTCAGCTATTAAATGAGTCATCCTTCAAATAATATGTGAATTTTATGTTTCCCAATGTAGCATTTTGGTAAGAGCTGTGTGTATTTTCTTCAAAGACATACAAAGCCATTTTTGAACAAATTAACTTATCTAGAATTAAGTCTTGAGGCAATAGTATCAAGAAAAAGTATAGGAAGAGTAGAACATAAAGAAAGCAAGGACGTATGTCTTTTCTCTAGATTCTTCCTTTTGATGAACTTTCCCAGACTTTCTTTCTTCAACCAGTTGCTCATCGGAAGTAATGTTTTCCAAAGTGTCATTGCTCAAGAGGAGCCATTGTGGGACAGAAAGAATATATTAGGACTTTTATATCTAAGTTGCATGATCCAGGGCTAAAATGACAGTATAATGATGGTAGAAGACTTGAACTCATTCTTTCTTGTTGCTCTTCCACTTCAAGGTGCTTCTCTCATTTGTATGGTCAAGACAGTTCGGTGTCATGTCCATGTCCACCTTGCAGCCATCAAGGAAATAGAATTTGAGGACGAGAAGGGCACAATCAGGAGCTCAGATTTCATTTAAGCTCACCTCCCATTTGCCAGAATTTATTCTTATGCTCACACCCAGCTACAAGGGAAACAGAAATGTGAGCATGAGCTATATGTCCATGTGCCCAGCTAAAGTTGGTGTCTCTTTTGACTAAAGAACAGGAGAATGGATATTGGTGTCAGCTAGCTGCTATCTCATAATATTTAAAAGAGCTTCTAAATTTAAAGTTTGGTTATGAATTTTTCTTTTACAAGAGATGAGCATGACAAACTTTGTAAACTCTCTCTGATGGCTAATAGCTTAGGTAGGGTGCTTCACTAACAGTTATGAAAATCTATACATACCTAATATTTCCCTTTAAGGTGATAAAGTGAAATAATTAAAAAATACATATGCCATGAAGAGAGCATTTTGAAAAAAGATGCTTGGAAGTGTGTGATTTTGTTGCCAAAGAGCATTCAAATGAGCACACTTAAAAATCTGTAAATAGAATTAAAATTGTTTTCCAGAGACCTTTCAATAATATTTAAATCAATTTATTAAAAATAGAAGGATGTGCACATTTGTATTAATTTGGATGAACTACTTTTTCGTTATTGTGCGGAAAGAAGAAATTTCACCAGCTCTATTAAAAACATGAAACCTTTGAATATCTGTAGGTAGGACAAAAAAAAAAAAGGCCCAAAATGCATTTCTTCCATTGGTATATACATGCTCTTATAAGATATCATTTTAAGCTACAACAGACTTTAAAATTAGTTATAAAAATTATTGTTATTATATTTATTAGGCACCAAATTTTACCATTAATTTTGTATCATTATTTAGAGCATTATTAATATTGTATCATTTTTTAAAAATATATTTTATTGATTTTCCACAGAGAGGAAGGGAGAGAGATAGAGAGCCAGAAACATTGATGAGAGAGAGACATTGATCAGCTGCCTCCTGCACATCTCCCACTGGAGATGTGCCCGCAACCCAGGTACATGCCCTTGACCGGAATCGAACCTGGGACCTTTCAGTCCGCAGGCCAACGTTCCATCCACTGAGCCAAACCGGTTTTGGCTAATATTGTATCATTAATGATAGTGTCTGCCTGTGATGTTATAGTACTTTGGGCCTCATCTTCAAATTGCCCTTGGTTCTATCTGGAGATCTTCAAAGGAATTTTCAAGTTTGTCAGCAGTACAACCATGTGTCTCTGCTTAGATGCTGACTTGTCCATACCTGTTATCATTGCCCACCATGAAAAACCCAGGGTTTCCAAGCCTTACCAAAAATATGGTGCTGAGTACCATGCCAAGAAGGGGAAGAGGGCATCCTCCTCCTCTTTGTGCCTTAAGTTATCTTCAGATGCCAGAAGCAGCTCTTGTCACATCATAAAGTCCCCTCGGTACTTCCATCAGCCTCTTCCCATTTCTCTACAGTAGATTTATGCCTACTCCAAAGGACTGGTAGGATAAAGATTCTATTCTATCCTTCTCCGTTCTTCTTCAATTATCTCTTCCTTTTATCACAACCTTCTGCATCCTTGCTTAAGAAAATAAAGCTCCCATGCATAGTAATGAAGATGCTTTACTGTTGGATTTGGATGAAATGGTGTGGGAAATCTGTTTGACATCAAGGATAAGAGGTAGAATTTTGACTATGCTAGCAGACATTATTAAATATGCTCTCCTATAATTATTAAAGAGAATTTTCATTTGTCATCTCAGTAGCCTCTCTGCATAGGCTTCCATTTGTTCATATTTTCCTCAAAATGGGACACTTATAATTGAACCTAATGTTGCAGATGTGACCTGATTAGGTCAGTGCACAATGTTATCGTTAATGCCATTCCTCAAAATCAAATCTAATCAGAGTGGTTTCCTGCTTGTGAACCTCATCTGAGGTTCTTGGTCTTTGCTAATCATGTTCAATTGATATTGGTGGCTTCACCCCTACTCATCTCAATTTCCTTCCCTACAACTGATGCAAACCTCTCAGAATTCTTCATCATTTCTCAGTCTTTTCTGTGAACGCACAATTCTCTTTTCCTACAGCGTTCTTCTCCTCTTCTCTACCTGAAAACGGTGTTCCTTATTCTCCAAATACTTTACTTTTGTCTGGGTTAGATGAGCCTTCCTTTTTGGTCCTTTTTCAATCAGAGCAGTTATCACTTTTTCTTGTAATTATTTTTTAAGTCTATGTCATCTCAAGTACTTTCCAAACATTGATGGCAGAAACATGTATTATTCACCTGTTTCACTAGCTTTGATTCTCTCTGCCCAGTACATGCAGATGTTCAGATTTTTTTCCACTCAGTTAATTAATTATTGTAGCATTCAATTAAATTAACTATTTAATTACCACTGCTTTATTTTTATTATACTTTAAAATATCAGATGATTTATTAGTTTTTTTTAAATTAAATTGCTCAGCTTCTTGAGTTAATTAATTAATTAAATAACCAGGTTGATGTTGCTCCTACCTCAACTCATTCTGGTAGGAGTGGCTGATGGTTTGTATTTTTCTACTTAAATTTTTCTTTAGTTTTAATCATCTGTCACTTGTACTGTAATCACCATTATCTTTTACAAAAAATAAAGGCTTAAGAATGTAAATGATTTCTGGAGTCATCACAGCTAGTTAGCGGGAGAGCTGGTTATTGAAAGCCGAGTCATCTCTATCTTTGCTTCTTCTTTTTAATGTGCATTATTCCACTTTCTACTATTATTTCTAATTCATATTTCATAGAATGCATTCTGCTTCTTTTTATTTATTACTTTCCTTGTGGCAAGTTGTCTTGTGTTAATAGCACAGGATTAGAACCTACTGGTAAACCACCTAACGTTCAAAATGCTTGCTTTGCATCTTCCTAGTTTGTTGACCTTGGGAAGGTAATTTAAGCTTTTGGAGCATCAATTTTCTTATCTACAAAATGGATATAACAATAGGACCTACATAATAAGTGACTGGAAGTTAAGATATTTTTTATAGATAAGGCACTTTTATTACTATATATGCAAGCACTACATTTGTTTGCTTGCTATTATTATGCTAGTTACCCTCTACTCCATGTTCTTTTTTTTTTTTTTGCGCCTTTCACTATACTGTATGGCTCCCTACTGTAGCTTCAGTCACCATATCCAAAACAGTCATCAAACCTCAGAGGGAAGGTAGGGGAGGGTGGGGGTAAGGGGGAGAGATCAACCAAAGAACTTATATGCAAACGTATAGGCCTAACCAATGGACACAAACAACAGGGGGCTGAGGGCATGAGTGCAGGGGGGGGGGGGGGGGCGTAGGGGGTAACGTGGGGATAAGGACACATATGTAATAACTTAATCAATAAAAAAATTAAAAAAAACAGTTGGCCAGTATCTTTGATTTTCTTCTTCTTCTTTTTTAATCCTCACCCAAGGATATTTTTCCATTGTTTTTTAGAGAAAGTGGAAGAGAGAGGGAAAGACAGCGAGAAATATCAATGTGAGAGAAACACATCGACTGGCTGCCTCCCACCGGAGCCCTGACTGGGCCTGAGCCAGGGAAGAGCCTACAACCCAGGTACATGCCTCCAACTGGAATGGAACCCAGGACCCTTCAGTCCGCAGGCCGACTCTCTATACCCTGAGCCAAACCGGCTGGGGCTCTTTGATTTTCGTCTTGTATTTTTAAATAAACTTTTTATTTTGGAATAACTTTAGATTTACAGAAAAGTTACAAACATAACACAGTGAGTTACTGTTTGCCCTTCACGCAGCTTCCTCTAATGATAACACTTTGTCCATTTGTCAAAACTGTGGAATTAACATGGATACAATATTGTTGACTGAATTACAGATTTCATTGGGATTTTACCAGATTTTCCACTAATGTCCCTTTTCTGTTCCAGGATCCAGTCTGGATACTGCCTTGTACGTAGTGTTCTCTCTGTCTCTCTTTTTTGATGCTCCTTTTAAAATGGACACCCGTGATTGGACTTGAGAGTGCTAATATGGGCAATTTTGTCCAGAGGATAGAGGCACCATTACCTCTTTTATGACCAGGGTGCTCTACTTCAAAGACACCTAATCACCCCAATCTCCTGTCAGAGACCAAAGTGAGCAGGCAGAGGAGATAATCAGTTTCCCTATTTGAAAGTCCCCCTTTCAGCAGTTAGGGAATAAATACAGCAGTTAGGGTAGGGAATGGAGCTTCTTGGTAGTCTTGTGGGATTTGGTCCAGGTAGATGCTCTCAAGAAAAGAGACTAAATGTGGAAATCTTCCAGTTTCTCCTGATTCGAGAGCACATTTTAGAGGGAGACACTTAGTAATCTATTCAAGTATTTATTAAGCACTTACTACTGTTAGACATTATTCTTGGTGCTAGATGTTATTGAAAATCTATAAAAAGTTTATTTTTTTCTCAAATTAATTTCTTCTATCAATGTAGATCAGTAAGGAATTTTTAATATTTTTAATTGTATCATACGTTATTTTAAATTCTTCGAGGACGATGACTATAGCTTATATTTTATCATTTGATTCCTACTTATTGACTTATTTAACTTCACACACTGTATCAATAACAGTAGTAAGAGCTTAAAAATTAAATATTTGTAAAATCTTCCCTTTGTGTCAGGAACTGTTAAGTCCATTTATGTTATCAGACTAAATACTCAGCACACCCTCCAAAGCAGGGATTTGCCTTTCGTTTTTAGAGGTAAATAAACGGAGACATGGAGGTGAATAAACAAGAGGTTGGGTGAACTTCCTTCTGATTTCAACACTGTCGGGGGCAGAGCTGGGACTTAACACTTCTCTGGAAACGCACCTCTCAGATGGCATGGTCTCATTCTGTGAAGTCAGAATTTGAGGAGACTTTGCAAAGCCCGATAAGTCATAGGAGAGTGAAAAGTAGAGACTGACTCTTCAGGTCTAAGTTTGAATCTGCTCATTTATAAGGGGAGCATGAAAAATGAAGTGCAGTTGTATGTGGTTGAGAGTGAGACGTCATTGAAAGACTAAGGGAGTCTGAGGAGAGGGCCATACAATAAAAGTGTAGAGGAGAGAATGAATTTTCTAAAGAAAAAATAAATTGATCGGAAGCCAAGTCAGTATATCTTACGTAATGAAAAACAAAGCATGACACAAAACAAAGCCAAGAAACAGAACAGGCTCTGGGAGAGGACCGAAGCCTGGTGCGGCCCTGCTTGGTTGCTGAGTCCTGCTTCTGCCCTCCTCTGTCTGGGGCCCTGCCTGCCTCCCCTCAGACCCAGCAGTGCCCTGCGGAGGTCACAGGTGCACATGAGCAAGCCATCAGTGGAGCAGCAGCTCAAACCACTGCTTAACGCCCTGCTGCCCGGGCCAAAGATTTTGTTTTTGCATTTGGTAATAAAAGTGCACAGATGATGAGACTATAACCTTACTACGTTGTACTATTGCTCAGTATCCCATCAGGCCTCCAGGGCTCATTTCCAGCATGTTCTCTCAGAACAGAGTCACTGTAGGGTTAACCTGTAAATCAATGCCACCTTTGCCTCTGATGGACTATCATACCTCCTATTTTCCTCAAAATACTCTAAATTTCTCTCTCTCTCTCTCTCTCTCTCTCTCTCTCTCTCTCTCTCTCCTACCTCTGTGCCTTTATTATACAGACAATAGCTATTTAGAAATAAATTTAGGGAATAATTATTATAACAACCAGCGTCTGTTACTATTTGGCATTTTGGGGGTTGGGGTTGGGAGAGCAAGTGACTAGATTAGCATTTGTTCTTCAGAAAAGGTTGATGATGCAATTTGAGAGTGGAATGCCAATAGTGGAATAACTCTAGATGCCATCTGGTTGAACTGCCCTTAATTTTGTAGACAAAAACGGGTTCATGTTTTTCCTAAGGCACATTGGCTATGGGCACAGTTGTGACTCAAACCCAGATCACCTAATATCCAAACCAGTGTTCTTTGTATCATGACACTCAGAAGAGAAAAAAAAAATCAAGAAATCCACTTACAATTAGAACCGCCCCCCCCCAATTGGCTGGAACTAAATAGTTTGTTAAATCTTTAACCCTTTGCGGTCCAATTTTATTTTTGGAATTCAAACAGTCTGGTCCAAATTAATTGACAGGATTGAATGTTGAAGTTATCTGTCTCACTAGACCTCAGCTCGACGTTGGACCTGCTCCTAGCGCCTGGTCTGTCGAGTCAGCCTCCACGTTGGACCGAAAAGGGTTAAAATAATTTTTAGAGGCATGTGTTGGTTAAACACCAACATTTTTCACTCATCTTGAAAGTGTTTTAGAGGGTTGGCTGGTAGAAATGATTGCGTTTTTAAGATCAAGGAGAAATTTCTATAAGTAAGTCATATTTCTATGACCAACTCAACCATTCTGCTGAAAAATCTATTATATAATGGTTATTCTTTTCCCTCAATGACTATGACACCTCAACTCCATAAAGCAAAGTAAAGAAATAAAATAAGCTATAGCCTCATAGGATAAAAAAGTACCAGGACAGAAATATCTATTTCAGGTTCCTACTCAAGAAGCCATTTAGTAACAGAAGACAAATATTGTCATAGTAGATGGTAGACCACCACCAATAATGCATTAAGTGCAAGCCTGTTATGAGGAAGATATTGGGCAGAGCCTTGTCTTGTTACTTATTTTGTGCCCCAGGCATTCAGCCCTTTCAGAAATACATCTGCCATCATGGTTTTGTTACAAGCTGTGGTTACTGAGATAAGAAACGGAAAGGGATTGTGTTCTCGCTTGCAATGATGCTTATTATATCACTTGTTCTTACATAAAGTCTATGGATGTATATAAAGAACTGTGCTATCTATAGATGAACTCTTTTATGCCTAATCACATTTGGGAAGAAGGCAAAGTTTTCTGAAATTGTTTTAGTGGGAGAAGACAGGGTACAGACACATTTAGATGAGTAAGATTTGTTTTCTAAATACTTTGACTCTATAAAAGGAACTACATATACTCACATATTTTCTAGTGCCCATGCCATAAGATTTTCTAGTGCCTATGCCATAAGTATATATGTATGTTGCTATTTCCTCTCTTCTCAGTGATGAAATGGATAGATCTTGAAAATTTATGAGAGAAAGGAGGAACTACATATACTCTCTGTCTCCATGTCTGTCTCTCTCTTACTCACACACACACACACACACACACACGCACACACACACCATATATTTGCACAAATTCATATAGCCATAGGCAGAGTTGAGAATTAAATATCTGACTCCAAAATCTCTGACTTACGTTATATTGGAGGATCAATAGAAAGGAATGGAAAATAGCTAGGAACAATGAGTCCAAGTCACATCATCTTTATTCTCAAGTCTATATTGAATTGCTCTTTCATGACAAATACAGTACTGCTACCTTCTCTCTCTTTCTCAGTTATTTACTTCTTTCCAAAGGCATTTTCGATGGATAAACATGTAAGATGAATTCCATCTATGTTTCCTATCTTTGTCCTTTGTTCTCTTAAAAGTAGATTTCAGAGAAGTAGCACAATAAAGTGGAAAGGACATAGGTTTTGGTTTATTAGTTTCTTGTTGTTTAATTTGAGAATGATAAAATAAGTCCTAGGATTATTATGAAGATTCAGTTATATAGCTCACATGAAACATTCTGTACAGAAAGACTAGGATATACTATATCAAAAACAGAAATCTTCCCCCAGTGCTGATGAAATGTAGAATGGGGAACACTGGGGGATGGGGGAAGGTATGCTATTGCTCAGCGTATGTAGTCTGAATGTCAGTTTTCTTTTCCAGTAGGTCTTGGTTTTATCAGAGATGAGAGTCTCTGAAAGGTAGTGAAGGTCTTTAGCATGTGCAGGGTCTTGCTTGAGCCTTCTGAACTCACCTGTCACCTAGCACAGCTATGAGTATAGGGCTCCGTGTCAGGCCAAAGCAAATCTAAATGGCATCACACTCTCTTTTCACACATCGTTCACTATCTCCCTGTTAATAACACATTTTGGTTACTAACAAGTCCCAACTGGCATTAAAAAGCTTCAGGAAAATTATGAAGCTTAAAAAGTAGTGTTTGGAGATTCAGATGCTGCCAGATATATTCATTCCTTGTTTCTTCTTACACTGGTCTAATCATTTCTCTTTTTTTATCCAAAAATTACTGAATATTACAGTGAACCAGCACAATTATAGATATATAACAAATAACCATAGTAACAAGGACAACTGACATTGGGTGCTTTCCTTGTCAGGCATTTTATATTTTAAGCACTTCATGTTTGTTGATCATTTAGTCTTCACAGAAAGCCTATGGAGTAGATGTTGTCATCACCATCCCACTTTAGAAGTAAAGACACTGGGGTCACATAGCTTATTAGTAATGGAGTGGGGCTTAAGGATGAAAAAGACATAAGCTCTTTTCTCACAAAGAGTTCATACTCTAGCAGGAAATATAAGCAGAATAATAAAGTAAAATAAAATAAATAATTGGAGAATAAACTCTATAATAGTGTTTACCATTACACCATAACACCACTCCTTCCACAGGAGTTATTAACTCTGACTAGACATTAAAACACATACCCAATTTGAGTTGTATCTTGAAGGATGATTTTTAAAAAATCATCTGGTAGACAAAGCAGAAAGGAGCATCCAGACTGAAGTGTTAGCACAGATAGTCATGGGTATTTAAGAGGCTGTGGCAGAAACAGGAAGATGCAAGTAGTTCATAATAGTTAAATTGTAAGGAGAGACTGAAGCTAGAGAAATTAGAAGTACGCAGATCTTTAAGGGTCTTGAATATTGTAGAAATTTGTATTTGGGGGATTTTATAAGCAGAGAAGTGACATGATGTAACTTAAAATGGGTTAGAAGGAAAGAGGCTGAGAATAGGGGAGTCTCTTGGTAGGAGAGCCTTGCATCAATTTGGGAAGAGATAATGAGGAACAGATTGGTGGATTTGGAATTCAGAATAGAGAGGAGGGAATCAATTTAATACTTAAGAGTTAAAATTTCCCAAATTTAGTGGGAGGAAAGATGGAAGCTGAATTGCAGAGAGAAGTAGAGTGAAAAGACTAAAAGAAAAAAGTTCTGGTGTGTTTGATATTGTAGCCTAAATTCTGAGGCCCAGCTGCACCCCTGCCTCTGTGGCTTGGATACATAGATTCACTTTGTATTATAAGTTAGGCCAAATTGGGTTTTTGGCATTTGCAGCAAAAATATTTTTGACTAATATATCCAGGAACCACAAACATTTAAGTTTTAGGAAGTAGAAGAGACAATCCAATACAAGATCTGATGTCCTGGCTGTGGATCATTGAAGCTGAATATTCAGCTGAACAGATCACTCAACTTCCAAGGCACAACAACATCATGCCCTTATGCATCTCCTGGTATCAGATTTTGATTCTTAATCAAAGCTTGTTCCATTGCAGAGAAGAGATGTGAAGAACAGAGAGGTTCCAGAAGAGTTTTTCTTCAGTTCCCTACTATAAATCGAGGTGCTGTGATCGATGCTGTAACAAACTAGATTAAAAAGTGGGCAACATTTTTGAAATATTGAAGGAATTGAAATCCTTTAGCCCAGAGAAAGGAAGGCTAGAGCACGCTGTCTTGAATTATTTGAAATGTTCTGAAATGGAGCTCCATGACAAATGTTTCTTTCTCTCCACTGAGAGAGAGGAAGAGCAAGAGGAAATGGATTCAAGTTGAAGCCGGATCTATTTAGGTGAATTATATTAGAGCGCTTCCTGACCTGGAAGGCCATTTGGCATAGGAATGAATTGCTAAGCCAGGTCAAGGAGCCCCTTTCTCCAGAGAGAGAATCATAAAGATGAAGGGGATTTGGGAAGTCATTCAGGCAGATGAAAATTGATCTTTTGAAAGACCAGGCCCCCCTGAGGAAGAAGTGCCATGCCTCCGTACCCGTGCCTGACAACCTTCACTCTTGGTTATGTCTCAGTTGACATTGCAGCTTTAAACCATTTCCTATTTTTTCTCCCCGGTTGAAGTGGAGAACATTTAGTCAGGATCCTTAAAACTGTTGGCTACTTTAAAGGTCAATATTAAATCACCATTCACATTCTTTTTGCAAGTTAAATAATCCCCTTTTCTATAGTTTTTCCTCATAAACTTTACTTGCTAATCCTTTCATTTTCTTTGTGACTCTCTTGTGAAAAGTCTCCAGGATTTCATATCTGTCTGTAGTTTGGAGGCCCAAACTGGACACAATAATCCAGTAAGAATTGTAAATTTTCAATATAGTAGGTCAGTTGCTTCTGAGTTGTTATGTCTACTCTCGTTCATGTGATTCAATGCAGTACTTGTTTTTTATTTTCTAAAGCAGTGATTTCTTACACTCTCTGTACTTATGAGCGTGTTATACTTGTTTTGTGTTTTCATCTAATCTGTCCCCCATTATCTAATGGCATATAGTAAAGTATTCGATAATTAGGTATGTTGAATGAATGAATCAGGGTTCCAATGAATAAATTTCAGAGAGCTATTTGTGGGTTATTGGGAGCATCCAATTAGATAGCATGGTCTAGTTCTCCATAACCTGAATGCACTATGCTATTTCACTGAAAAATCTTTATGCATGTAATTTGAATCTATTCCTTCAGTGTTCTAACCTGTAGTTCTTAATATATTTGAAATTATTTGTTTTTGCAATGTGCTCATCCAAGGGCCACATTTCTAGTGTGTTTATTGTAGGTGATGAAACATTATGAGTGCTAGTGGCAAAAAAAAAGGAAAATACAATTTTATAGAACCATATAAAATGAAAGTAATGATTCCCTTCTTCCCAGTGCCAGTTATTGCCCAGAAGTAGCTACAGTCAGGAGTTACACAAATGATATCCTAGTGCCTGTGCTATTTATCTTCTTCTTCTTTTTTTATTTTTTACTTCTCATTATGTATGGTGCCTTACAATATATGGGGAATCTGACCACTTCTAATCCTCTTGTGCTATCGTCCTGTCCCACGCCACCATCATCTGTTGTGAATTATTGCCGTCGCCTTCTAATTTGTTTCCCTGCTCCCACTTTTACCTGCTGTTCCTCACAGCAGACAGAATGGTCTTTTGAAAACATAAGACAGATCTTGTCATGCGCTTGCTGTTAGGCCATCTCACTTTGGACTAAAGCCAAATGCTTAGAGTGAGTAGCCCAAGAGGTTCACCGAGGCAGAGATCTCTGCTACTTCTATGTCATTACCTTAATGACATGCTCATTATTCCCCGCACTCACTCAGTCAGCCCAGTCTCCTTGTTATCCTGAGAGAGCCAGGCAGGATTCCCTCATACCTATGCCCTGCTGATTCATTTGCCCAGAATGCTCTTCACTCAGACATTCACAGACTGATTTTTCTCAATCCCTTCACATCCCTGCTCAGATGTCACCTTATCAGAGAGGACCTGATTAATTATACCATCAGCCTGTGTAGACATTAGTCCAGCTCACCAGATTGTGGATTTTCTACTCCATTCTGGCACATGGTGTGTATAGAGATTGCTTTTCCTTTCCACCTTGGAGTCAGGTGAGGACATGCGACTTACCTGGGTCACAGACTGTTAAATGAAAGTGACCTGTGGAAGCATTGAAGAATCTGTGTGTGATCCTCTATTCTTCCTCTTTCCTGCCTTGACAACCTTCTTGAGACTCCCTCCCCCACCCTCCCATCAGTATGGATCCCTTAGTGATAATTACATAGAACTCCGCATCTCCAAATGAAAATGACTGGACTATGATATGAGCAAGAAGTGATATGTATTATTGATTGCAGGCTTTGATACCACAGCATAACTGAACTTACCCTGGCTTGTGCATTGCCACCTTTCTCCCCATTTCCCTTAAGCTCTTCGTGACTCTCCAAAGCACTTACCATCACCTGACATGTTTGTTTATTTGTTTATTGTCTTGTATCCCTCCTAGAAGGCAGGAACTTTGTTTTGCTCACTATAGCCCAGTATTAGAAAATGGAATATAGTAGGTGCTCAATAATTATTGGATGATTTAATGGAATATGGTGATCATTCTATATCAGTATGTGTAAGCTCTACCTTATTTGGTTTTTAATTATATGAATGTGCCATAGATTGTGTGGATATATACAGATTATTATGATAGTAAGTTACTTTTATTCTTTTGTTTTTCTATTAAAATATGCTGCAGTAAAAAATGTTAACCTATTTTTTTCACCAGTATGCAAATTTTTAGCATAAATGCTGAAAATATATATTCAGGATCAAGTAGAAGTCATTTTTAAATTTAAAATTGTATTTTTTATATATTTCCAAATTGCCCTGTAAAGAGACTGTAGCAAACTAGAAATATGAATATTATTATGATACAAATAGAAGATATGAGAACAAGTAGCTCAGAGGAAGAAACTTCTGTAGAAGTCAGGACTGAACTGGAAAATCTGAAGAAAATTGTGTGTGTGTGTGTGTGTGTGTGTGTGTGTGTGTGTGTGTAGGTGTTGATCCTATGAATATGCCTGACAATGTGACCATTCTCTTCCCTATTAAAAATATGTGTAGAATCTTCCCTATTAAAAATATGTGTAGAATCTTTTTTGGTGTGTGATTAGGATCAGTATTTGTCTACTGTTGCTCTTTCAAACACGAGGTCACGCTGAGACAGACTGAGCCTCTCAGTCATTCAGAAAGTGGGTTATTACCCTCGTTGCATAAAATTCCGCAATGTGTATATACTGCGTGTCCCTTCTAATTTAGAAGATTGAGCTGTTTTACTCATTCTGAGAAAGAAGAACACCCCAATAAGTAACACAGCAAACAGCTAAGTGATTTGCCTAAACCCACACAGGAAGTCACCAGTACACAGGAATGGAATCAAAAAGTTCCTGATTCCTTTTCCTTTGCTGATGCCACCAAATAATTTGTCAAAACACTTCAAAGTCTGTCTTTCAAAGTAAACGGAAAACTTTTCATGAAAGTCTGTGCTTCTAAAATTTGCCTTAAAGGAAGAATATTTTTTAAAGTGTTGCTAGAAAACAAAGATTGCCGCTTTCTGTTGCCATTGCTACCTTTGCAAGTGCCAGCTGCTTACCTCTCCCTTCCATCCTCTGTATTTATTTTCTGTCCTACCTTTGGGCAGGGCGGGGGAGGAGCCATTCAAAAGGAGAGACCTGCGTGTCCATCATGGGCAAGGCTGCATCTGCTTACCTATTCCAGGGCCGGGACATGGTAGGCACTTAAAAACTCATCATTTAGTATATGAATGAGCAAAAGAAAACAGATTCATTTACAAAGAATGCTAGGAGGAGGGGAAGGTGGGAAGTGGCTGCCTCATGGGTACAAGAGCTCCCTTTGGACTGATGGAAAGTTCTGGAACCAGACACAAAGGTGTGATATTTTCACAACATTGTGAATATCTTAATGCCACTGAATCATGTACTTTAAAATGATTCCAAATGATACATTTTGTTATGTGTATTTTACCACACTAAAAAATGTTTAAAATTTTAAACTTAAAAATGCCTTGCTTGTTGTCTCTTAGCTGAGAAATATCATTTTATCCACTGATAGGTATCTTTTTTGCGTATCAGCGATTACTTCAGGTGAATTTGCCAAAGCAGACATTTTGAAATGAATCAAAATGCGCATCTCATTCCCACTCCTAAGGCCTTACAAATACTTTACCGTGGATTAGTGTAGCCTGTTCTGGAACTTTGTATAAATGGACTCATTCAACATGTTCTCTTTTGTATAAGGCCTCTTTCACTCGGCATATTTTTGACATTCAGTTTATACAGTCAGATTTTTTCAAGATTAAAATGAAACTAACAAAAGCGAGCCTTTAATGAAGTCCTCCACTGCTTAAGGAAGTGGCGTTGCTTTAAATCTGCTGCCTCAGAAAAACTCCAGTCATAAAATCTAGGCCTCAGCGAGGGATTTATGAAATGTTCTTCAAGAAGCCGAGCACTCGGCAAACATGTGTTTGGGAATATTACATGAATCATACTGACACCGAAACCTACACAACGTATTCCTGTTTAGCTCTGTGCTCTGCGGAATTGCATACGGGAGTTTGTTCTGGGGTCAAAGTCATAGAGTCAAGGTCAGCGAGAGCTGCTGCTTACATCAGGCCTGTGAAGGATGGAGCAAAACCAGATCCAGGCAGATCCTCATCCTTGGCCACATTCGAAGACCATGCATCTGCTTCCAATGATGGGCACCAAATTGTCTGCCTGGACATTTTATCTTTTCTTACCTAGAGTGTGAAGCGTCGCACACTTTAAAGGCAACAGGATGCATTTAACAAAATGTTGCAGTCCCTTGTTTTCTAGGTGAAATTGCAGTCACAGGCTGAGCTGACAAAACAGGATTCTATTTGCTAAGCAGTTGCAGTTCAAGCTTCAAGTACTTCAAGTTTACTTTAAATGACCTGATGCAAACATATGATTTAGATCTTTAAGCAAGAACTACAGAAGCTCTGCCAGGCTCCATTATTTAGTCTTGAAAGTTCCATTATTTCCAGACATCCCAAAGGCAGAGGTTGCCAAGAAATGGAGGAACAGAAGGCCCTATCAAGAGGTGTCCTGCCAGGGAGATGACAAGACAGATAGCATTTCAACACCATCCTAATTTGCTTTGCTGACCAGAAGGGGAAGAGTCCGGTTTCCTCCATCAACAAAATCCTCCACAACTGAGAACTCTATTTTAAATCCTGTCAGCTGAATCCCCCGCCCCCGCCCCCCCCCTTTCCACACATGCCTGTATTTTCCAGGTGTAAAACACTAGTTACATTTTGAAAATGTTTTGAATAGATTGGGGCTGAAGTCAGCAAGTAGGAAAAACAGCAAAGCAGGGTGTTTAAGAAATAAAGCTGATTTGTTTTTTATCTTTAGGGAACTTATTTAAAATTTTATTTTTAAAATTAAATTAATATGCGGGGCCAGTGTGGCTCAGTGGTTGAGCGTTGACCCATGAACCAGGAGGTCAGAGTCTGATTCCTGGTCTGATGCCCGGGTTGCGGGCTCAATCCCCCAGGAGGGGGCATGCAGGAGGCAGCCTATCAATGATTCTCTCCCATCGTTGATCTCTCTCTCTCTCTCCCTCTCTCTCTCTGAAAAAAGAAATTAATGCAATTAGAGAATTTGAAAAAGTTTAAAAGTCATCTAGAGGTCTAGGCTGGATATCAAAGTGATTTCTTAAAGAAGGGAGAAATCTCTTTTCCTGGACAGACTTTAAACTAGATTGAATTTTCATGTGGATGTAGGATGATATGACTGATGGTTGGATATGATTAGAGGATATTAATATTTATTAAATCTATTAAATGATATTTTAAGATATCTTTAAATAAAATAATTAATTTGATTATCAGTAATAAATCACAAAATATTTTATAACACAATTTCTGGAATACTGTAATTCTTAAATTGTAAAATTGTATGCCAATATTTAAAAAGTATTTCTTCTTTTCAGTTGTAGACTTTAAACTATAACTGCAGGTTAACCTATTGACTTCTGTTAAATTTAGAGGAAGGGTTAAATTTTAATAATATCAATACTGGAATTCTATCTATTTTAAATGGCTACTTGGTTTTGCATTTTGCTCTTTTATCAGCAATTTTTCCATGTGGATATAATTGTTTAGTTGTACCCTTGACACTAAACTGATCATTGTGCATTTGATCTTTTCTGCCCCCATTCTTTCACTTAATGGATATCTATCTAATCAATGCCTTCCATGGGTCAGATTTTCAAGATAAAACAGTTGCTGGACTCCTGGAGATTTCAATTGAGCAGGAAGTTTATTATTATTATTTGAAGAGACACAGCGACTGGTTGTACTTTAGACAATATTTGAAAATTCTGCAAGAATCTAAGTACTTAAATAAAAAAGCCAACCAAAGTATGTATCAACTGAGGCAAAAGGAGGATGGATTATGAGCCCCTTCTAACCAAGAAGATGAGAATTATAGATACAGCACCTGCAGGCTCTTCTCCCCCCCCAACGACCCCACCCCACCCCCGCCGCAAGTGATCATTATTTGACAGAATATTGATCAGGTACTTTGCATTTAACACAGAAAAGCAGTTACTGGAAAATTAGTTTTCTCTTAGTTTATTCAAATGTTTTTCTTCTCTATTCTCACCTCTTAAATAAAACTTCCCTGCCTGTTCCTTTTAGCCTAAGAGTCTGCCTGGGCTGCCATAACAAAATAATAGAGTGAATGGCTTAGACCACAGAAATTTATATTCACAGTTCTGGAGGCTGGAAGTCTGAGTTGAAGGTGCCAGGGTTGGTTTTTAGTGAGACCGCCCTTCCTGGCCTGCATAGAGCTGTCTTCTCTCTGGTCCTCACATGGCCTTCTATGCACATGCACGGGAAGAGGAGAGCTCGCTGATGTCTTTCTCTTCCCGCGATAAGTCTTCAGGCGAAAATAGCTGAAGAAATGACTGGTGAATTCTTCTAAGCAAATATGAAAGAAATAACACCTCGTCTAAACTGAGTATCTCAATATATCTAGCTAGAGAAGTAACACTTCTCAACTTACTCATTGAGGCCAGAATTATATTGATACCAAAACCAAGACAAGCCTTACAATGAGTAAAGAATCTACAAAAACTACAGATCAGAATCTTTTCAAAAAATGAGCAAGTCAGGTGGAATATATTAAAACTTGAATCAAGCAGTACTTTATAATACTAAAAAGTAAAAAGATATAAAGACCACATAGTTTATCCTAGAATTAAATGGTTGTTTTAACATTCAAAACTCAGTATTGTTATATAATTAAAAAAAATTACGATTTCAATGGTGACATTTAAAATACTTAACAAAACTAAAAACCAATTCATGATTTAAATTCTCAGCAACCTAGAAACAGGCAGGAACTCCCTCATCCAAATACAGGGTAACCATAATCATTAACTCCCTCTCAATACTCCTTCTCTTGTTTTACATGCATACAATATTTTTATATTCATTGCTTTTTAAATTCCATTTAGTTCCCATGGTTTGATTACCCTTTTCCTCAAATAAGGCCTTAACATTTTTCAGCAAGAGTTTTTTTATTGAAAAATTCCATCTTTGTTGAGAAATGCCTCTTATTTATTCTCAATTTTTAATTTTGGTTTAAATAGTTATAGAATTTTTAGTTCAAAATTAATTTATCCTAATACATTGAATCTATTGTTCCTGTGGAGAATTCTGTTTCAGTCTATAGACATATTTTTTATTTCTTTTGAGATTTTCTCCCTTATTTTTTAATTTTGAGTTTCATCAAAACTCATGTCTATGTCTAATTGTAGGATTGTTTTCATTTAACAGCTTTGAAACTTGTTTTTCTTGATGTTGATAATGTAAGACTTTTATAATACCTGGGCAGTCTTTGGCCATTATCTCTGATTTTAGTACCTTGTTCCCCTCTTCTTTATTCTCTCTATTGGGTGTATGTTGAGTCTTCTCATTTTATCCTGCATATATTTTAACTTCTTTTTCATATGTGCTGTGTCATTTTGCCTTGTTTCACATGTGTATTTTTCTCATTTTTTTCTTTCAATTTACTTAATCCATTTTAGCTGGGTCAAATTTGTAGTTTAATATTGCCTTTTGTTTCGCCTTTTAATATGTCTTTTAAATATTTCAACTTCTCAGTATATTTTTTTCAAATTTGCATATTGTCTTTGTACAAATTTTTTCTGCAGTAATTTAAGTAAATGCATTTTCCTTTCATATTATTCTATAATTTAAAACTGTTGAAGTTATCATTCTGCTGTTTTGTATATTAATTTTTATTATTGATGGATGTACTATATCTTTGTATATTTTACAATTTTGGATTGTGAACTCATCTTGAATTGGATTGAGAGAGACAAAAAAAGAGAAGGAAGAAAGAGAGAGAGAGAGAAAGAGAGAGAGAAAGGAGAGAATCAGGGTCAGAGAGACAGACAGAGGGAGAGACAAAAATATATCCTGTGTTCTGGGTTGTGTGAATTTTCTTCCAGTTTTGTTTTTTGTGTGCTTCTGCCAGGAGCCTGCTACAAAGGTCTTTCTTAGATTTTAAGCATGAAGTTCCCATATGATGGGGAAATTGTGGCTAAAACTGAGGGCCACATGGGTCAAGGGAATGTTTTTTTTTTTAATTTTCTAGAGATACAATTTTTCTGTTGAGAGCATAGGCAAAAAAAGACTTTATTTTTATTTCCTGCTCAGTGAATATAATTTTTTTAAGTATGTTCTCCAGGGACTTGGCTTTGCTTGTGTGTGTGCATGTATGCATATGTATTAGTTACATATCTCCAGCTTTCAATTTCAATTTCTCAATATGTGTGGCCCCAGGACCTTGTCACTTATATTCAAGTAAACATGAAAGCACAAAAGTTACTAGCATTGACAATTCCCCAGAGCAACTCAATGCTTACCAATCTGGTTTTCTGTTATTTTTTTCTTTGATCACATCACTTACTCTCCTGTGAGCTTAGATATTCTAATAAATGCTATTAAATGTGCATTTACAATAATATTTGCTATGTTTTATTTAACAATTCTGGATATTTGTAGTGGAAGGGATTATTGAGATATCTGGACTATCATATTGGCATTTCCAACTGGTCTGATTGATCCAGCTAATTAGTTGCATAGTTATCATTGACTAGAAATATCTGTGTAGCAACTGTGCTTCCTAGTGACACCAAGTTATATGGGGACTACTACGTGGTATGGAGGGCATTGCTCTTTGAATTCATTGTTGAATCTGATCTTTAATTTCATCTTCTTTTCTAGAAAATTTTTGGATTACATCAAGTGCTTTTATTGCCTTAATTAATTTGAGCAGATGACTGTTCTTCTTTAGCTCAGTAATATGGAGGTTTACATAGATGCTTTTTGATTGTTGAACCAGCCTTGTATACTTGTAATCAATCCCATGTGGTTGGGGATTGTAATATTGTATGCATTGTTTGATTTTATTTGCTAATATTTTTGAAGGTTTTTGAATTTACTGTTGTGAGATACTGGTTTGTATTTTTTAATATCTTGTAATGTCTAACTTTTTTGAGGGATTATTAGATTAATGATGACTTCATAGAATGTCTTAGAAAGTGTTCACTCCTATTTTCTTTTTCTATGAGAATTGGCATTTTTCCCCTTGATTGTTATAATTCACAAGTAATACAGTCCAAATGTCATATTTTCTTTTCTGGAAGGTCATTAATTATTGATTCACTTTCTTTAATAGACATAGGGTGTTCAGGTAATCTATTTCTTCTTCTTTTTTCTAAAATATATTCTATTGATGTTTTACAGCGAGGAAGGGAGAGGGATAGAGTTAGAAACATCAATCAGCTGCCTCCTACTGGGGATGTGCCCGCAACCAAGGTACATGCCCTTGACCGGAATCGAACCCGGGACCCTTCAGTCTGCAGGCTGACACTCTATCCACTGAGCCAAACCGTTTAGAGCTAATCTGTTTCTTCTTGTACGAATTTGGTAGTTGTATCTTTTAACAAATTGATCCATTTCACCTAGTTGTCAAATTTCTGTCCATCGCATTGCTTATTGCATTCTTTTAACATTTGAATGTTCAGCATATCAATGTAATGACACCTCTTTTACTTCTGATATTAGTAATTTATATGTTTTCTTTGTTAGTTAACTCATCTGGAGGTTCCCCCCCCCCCAAATATTTTTCTTTCAAAGAATGAGCTTTTGATACAAGTGACTTTTTAAAATTATTTTTTCTCAATTTTATTGATTTCTTCTCTAATTTTTATTATTTCTTTTATTTTACTTAGCCTCATGGAATTCCTCACAGTTACCATATTAGCATTCCTACCAGTTTGGGGCTCCTGTAGCTTTTGTTCTAGGTAAACTGATCTTAGTTTACCCTGTCTCTCTAGATGTGACTATATTTCCAGACTTCAGGGTGATGGCTTGCCCTTTACCCTTGGTTTCCTGATGAATAGAAGAAAAGGTGTTAATCTCCAGTTTGTCTAACTCTTTCCTCTTGGAAGGGCAAGAGTGACAATTCCAAGCTCTGTACATATCATAGCCGAGATGGGAAATCTGACATTTTGACTTGGCATTAGTTCCTGTGTTTCTAAGTTATTTGTATTTTTTTAGTTATGTTCCATTGTCACAAATATACAATGAAGGAAAATTCTCTGAATCTTTCAAAAGTACAATCATTGTTAGTCTAACTATATTTCAAACAGACAAATCACATTTTCACTTTTCCATAGACAGGAATTATTAGCCTATTCTAACAAAAAATTATCTTCCTATTTTGAGCCATGCAAAGTCGCAGATGCCATTAAGATGGCCAACCCATGAAGTGAAAATTTCAGTTTCCCTCAAAGGCCAATTAAAAAGCCACTACTTTGTTATGAGCCAGAAATTATAGAGCCATCTGGGATATAGAACAAATGTATTAAGCATTTTGTATAAAATGCATATATTTTGTATCAGGAGGTTGTAGATTTATTCATCTTGAGCCTCAGTGACTATAATACTTTCTAAGTTTTGCCAATCCTGATTTGTGGCCTAAAAGAGGGGGCATGTTTGTAATTTTTGCTCTGAAGACAAGCAAAGCCCTGTTATAAGATGTGCACATTTTTCTATGACAGCATGCTTCAGAAAGCACTTGCACAATAATCTTTAACAAATATTTTTTAGGTTCAAATAAGACAGTTTATTTTTTAGGTTCAACTAAGACAACAAAATAGACAGCAGGAAATTCTGTGTTCATCAGTAGGACACAGATTTTTGAATTGGTTAACGTTATAACTTGCCAGTATAAGGACTCTGATGAACTAGTATGGGATGGCTTTTGTTCTGATGTAGTGCAACCTCCCTTAAGTTATGACATACGAAAGCATTCTATCCTCTGAAGTCTCCCTGAGAGGCTAACGGTTTCCCGTGATCCTTTCTGGTCTGAAGCTGTATTTTATCTTCATAGAAAACCACAAGAAATATTTTCTAATATTCATCAGAGTCATTTTGTCTTCCTTTCTCATGGTGATGGACATTAACCAAATTGAACCATGATCTAAAAGTTGGAGTAAATCACAGAAATTTGTTCAAAGATGGATAAAGCCTTTTGTTTTATGCAAACCATAAAAAAGAAAAACTTTAGCAACAAAACAAAAACAACAGTCACACACCTATGATCAAATTTTAATAAACCTACACCTACTTAATTGCCATAAATTTAAATAAGAACAAAATAGAAATATCCTATCTGATGTGACTAGCAAACAATTCATTTTATGAATGATTAAAAATAAATGGAATCTAATTTTGGCATTGCTGAAAGTAATATTAGAGTTAAGTAACAAAACATAATGTGTTTATAATTTTGAATATTGTGTTTGAGATATCAGTTAATAAAAATCACAAAGAGTTGCTGCAAAGATCAGTGTGAATTGTATCTATTCCTCTTGCTTTTTTTGCACCCACCAAGAGATTCTATACAAGGAAGATAATGGAAATGATATGTGTTATGGATTAAATGATACCCTTATCAAAAATATGTTGAAGTTCTAACCCTTAGTACCTGTGAATGTGATCTTATTTGGAAATAGGGTTTTTACAGATGTCATCAAGTTAAGATGAGATCATGAGGGTGAGCCCTAATCCCATATAACTGGTGTCCTTACCAGAAGAGAAAAAGGCATGTGAAGACAGAGACACACAGGGAGAACAGCATGTGATGACAGATGCAGAGACTGGAGTGATGCAGCTATAAGCCAAGAATGCCAAAGCTTGACAGCTGCCAGCAGAGGCCAGGAAGAGGCAAACATGGCGTCTACTCAAAGTCTCAGAGAAAGCATGACCCTGCTGACACCTTGACTTCAGACTTCTGGACTCTGTAACTATGAGAGACTAAATTTCTTTTGTTTTTGGCTTGATGGCAGCTTGATGAAACGATACCATATGAACATTTCTTTCAAAAAGAATATAGAAGAGAAGAAAAAAAGAGGGGGGAAGTGAGGAGAAGGAAAACGGAGTCAATGATATTACAGTGGATTAAAAAAATATAGTAGGATAGATATTTATTAGATATTTTTCAAGAAAAATGAAATGTGGATGGGAAGAAAGTGAGGAAGCTATCAACAGGTACTGAACACTGACAATGAGCCAGGCATGGTGTTGAGTGCTTTCCGCATGTTACCTGATTTAACGCTCACAATTTCTTGGTATAGTAGATACAACTGTCATCAGTTTATTGATGAAAAAGAGGAGACTTAGTGAAGTTAAGTAACTTGTGTTTTATTACACAGATATGAAATGGTAGATGTGAATTATTCCAGTTCTGTTTAACTTACAAGTCCACGTTTTTTCCTCTAGACCAAGTGGGAGGACTCTTGTGGCCAGACATAAGGGTCAAATCTGTCCTGCTCCATGTTTTTGAAAATAAAGTTTTGTTGGAACACAGCCATGCTCATGACTGCTTTGCACTACAATAGCAGAGTTCATTTGTAGCCACAGAGACCTGTGGCC
Source organism: Myotis lucifugus (assembly GCF_000147115.1). NCBI lineage: Eukaryota > Metazoa > Chordata > Mammalia > Chiroptera > Vespertilionidae > Myotis > Myotis lucifugus. The sequence goes on along the minus strand of NW_005871065.1, from coordinate 4,157,221 downwards.
TGCAATGCTAAAGATTGTCACTGTCTGGCCCTTTCCAGGAAATATTCTAAACCCTGTTCTCAGCCTACACAAGAGAATCTGTATATGAACCTTGACTTTCCTGCCAAATCTTGAGTATGTCATTTACTGTCTGAGGCTGTTTTTCTATCAACGACATGTAGATAATACCTTATAGTGTTTTCCTGAGAATAATTTGGTATAGTGAATATTTATGTACTTTGTAAACTGTACAGAAACATTTTTTATAGAAATCTTAATTTATTAACTATCAACATTTCATATATTCCAATTTTTAAACTCGACATTTTTCATTGAAACGAAGTTACGGGCGCATCAAATATATGGAACTGTCAATATACCAGTTCCATTAAAAATGGCATACTGGAATATCTAATAAAGTTAGGTAAATGAAATTATAAAGAGAACAAATTAAATATTAAAAGTAACAAGAATCTATCCCTCAAATATCAGGGATCTCCTTTAACAGTCTTCAATGCAGCTCATTTGCAATTAAGATCAATCATATTGCATAAGTAGTTGCTAAGTAGAAGCTAAGTAGTTGCTACTTAAAAGCAATAAGAAACTATTAACTAATTTCTCACTACAATATTGAAATTATTTTATAGCTTCATATTTCTGTTAGTTTATGTTATTGGATTTGTCTTATTAACAAAAATTATAGGCAGATTTTCTTCCCAGGCCACATTCCTTGTAGGGGTCCTTCTGTGTGGGGTGGTCCTTCTCTCCTGGGGATCTGTTTGTTCTGTGATCAAAACAGTAAATTTTTTTCTTCAAAAGGCAGAATTTAATCTTTGTGGTGGGCCACCATGAGAACATTCCTCAGATTCCAGAAGAGGGAGTGTTCAAATGTAAAGACTTTGCAATCCCCTGATTAAGTCTAACAAATCTGATTTATCTTTAACATTTATCTTTAGGTGGGAGTTCTAAAAACATAAAGGCTGCATCATTTCATTCAGTGTCTCCTGTTCAGATTCAGAAATTTAATTTTTCCCATCTCTTTTGACAGCACATTCCCTTAGGGTCCACATTAAAGGCAGTTGGATCATAAAAAATGTGAGCTCATTTTATTAGAAGTCCCTTGATTGCTCCTTGTAGGCACATGGGCTTTAGGCTCTTTCTGTATCTATATCAATGCCTAGACTAAAAACCTGTCCTCTTTAATCCTCTTTCTTCATTGTTTCCAACTGACATCTGTTTGAGCCCAGGGTTGATAGGGCTACCTGTTTTCTTTTAGTACGACAAGTTGTCAGCATGCAAGACGGCATGAGAGAAATCAGTTAACCAGAAACATTTGTAAAGCTTTTTGGTTTGAATGTAGAAATCAATATATATGCCATCTATTTCTGTTAGCTTTTGTACTTTTTCAGAATTCAAACTCTCCAACAATGAAGTCCCTCCAAATGTTGACTACCTACTTCACCTTATTCAGTTACATAATAAAAGAAAAGAAAGAAAAAATATGCTGGAAACTCTCTTTTCAGTGGGATTGTGCTTGGGAAGCTGTGGTGTGCTGGAGCTCACAAGAGCCAATTGTTACATTATCAGAAGTTTTGGGAGCCGGTTGTTAAATATAGCCATTAATAAAATTTAAATGACATTAGTGTACAAGTTAAATAAGGTATAATAAAAACAAAAGTTGTAAAAACTCAAAACTTATCACTTTCTAATTATTTTTGCTATATTTCACTATTATCTCTTGACAGTATTGTCATACAACAAATCTCAATCTTGGGAATAGTGCTAAATGGTGTGCTTCCTACCTTTACCTTTCAGTGGTGTCACATTGGTTGCTAGACATTAACCATGCTGGGAGTATTTACACCATGGAAATTGGCATGTGCTACAAAACAGACCTTTTTCATTGTTGTTTTTTGGAAAAACAGGATGTTAAACCTTTGTCAGTGCATCATTATTAAAAAATCTTATAACATTTTCTGGTTACACACAAGAGTTCCCTGTGTTCACTCATTATTGTATAGATGGAACTTCTGCTAAGGATAGAAAGAAGCCCCTCTATCCATAGGAGGAATAGCTTTGGTATAGATTTTAAAAGGAAACTTATCCTTACCACAGACTGTTAGCTACATGAGAGTAGGAACTTTGTCTATCTTGTTTACCACTAAATTGTCAGCATTTGAACATAGTGTGGCATAAGAAGTTGTCAAATAATGTGTGTTGAATGCACAGCTACATAATAATGTCATGAATAATAACATTATCAATATCAATAAATACTTATAAAGAACTTACTATGTACCAGAGGCTGTTCTACATATATTACCTCCATTAACCTTTACAATAATTCTATAGTGTGGACAGTATTATAATTTCAATTTACAGATGAGAAAATTGAGGCACAAAAAGACTAAGTAATTTTCCCACAATCATACATGAACAACTATGCAGTTATGAGACATAAATATTGGTATGTTTCCCTAACTTTGTAATGACTAATAACTGCCTTGTAAATAAACTATAGCATATTCTTACAATTTTTTAGTTAAATAAAGATCCTAATTCTTTCAGTATGGGCTTTATTAAATTTATATAAAACCTTTGTTTTTTGCTTCCCCTCTAAGATGGCCAACTTAAAAACTTCATTCTTATTGTACTGAAATGTTACTCATGAATATATTTTGCTTTTAGAAGTCTTTTGAAATTATATTTCTTATGATTTGAAACCTTTGGTACTTCTTATGACTGATCTTCATTTCATTCTAATGACCACTGCCATTTATCACCTTTGAGAATGATTTCTAAGCTAAACTAGTCAACATCCTGGTGATTGTCTACTTCTGCAAATTGGTTTTGAGACTTAATTTCTTGATAGGCATCATTGTTGGGATTAAATGTCTCAGTCATCAATATCTCTAAGCAGATGGCAAAACAGTGAAGGGGTTGCAAGAGAGGATTATATGTATGGCTAAGGATTACAGATTAGGTGTTTTTAAAAAATAAAAGTATTCTAGCCCTAGCCAATTTAGCTCGGTGGCTAGAGCATCAGCCCATGAACTGAAGGGTCCTGGGTTTGATTGAGGACAAGGGCAGGTACCTCGGTTGCAGGCTTGATCCCTGGCCCTGGGTGGGACACGTGTCAGAGGCAACCAATCAATGTGTCTCTCTCACATTGAGGTTTCTCTTTCTCTATCTCTCCCCCTCCCTTTCACTCTCTCTAAAAAATCAATGGAAAAATATCCTCAGGTGAGGACTAACAAAAAAGAAAAGAAAAATTCTAAATGAGAAAATCTGTTTGGGGCAACTTTGTGGTTGTTAGATTATAACGAAGTTCATTTGGAGGACTGCCACCTGGAATCAAGAGCGGGGCATTAAGAAAATTGCCTATCACTTCCAAGTAGGTAGACCTACCCAATTTCTGTACGAATATTGAAGCTACCCTTTCCGTGAATTGTTGACAGTGACTCATGAGGCTCCTCACAAAGGTGAAAAACTAAGTGGAAGACTTTTGATAAGTTGAAAGCTTAATGCCATGAATTGGGTTCAGTGAAAATTTCTTTAAAAGTTTTCAGCAAATGAGCATTTGGTAGACACTGTCTCATTTGACAGCTACATTCTCATGAAATGAGATTTTTACAGTATGAGTTGGGTAGATATGACAGTTTAAGTAGAAAATGGCACGAAAACTTCTGATTATTTTTTTCTTTCCAATGACAAGAAAGACAGCGAAGGCGGAGGCTTGTGGAACACGGTGGAGCTGAAAGAAGGGAATGTTTGCATATAGTTCCTAGTTACCAACATTTCCGCTTCCAAATGATCACATGGAAAGATTCTCTGGGTGTGATCCAGGAAGTGAAAGAAGAGAGTGAGTATAGAAGCTTTTGGCTTATATATACATACATTTATGAGCAAACTAGGAGTATACTTACATTTAAATATCTTTTTAAAAACTATATTGTTATTTGATTTCAGAGAGGAAGGGAGAGGGAGAGAGAGATAGAAACATCAATGATGAAAGAGAATCATTGATCGGCATCCTCCTGCATGCCTCCAACGGGGGATGGAGCCCGCAACCCAGGCATGTTCTCTGACTGGGAATCGACCCTGGCCTCCTGGTTCATAGGTCAACAGTCAACCCACTGAGTCACGCCGGCTGGACTACATTTAAATATATTTAAAACTATTTTTTAACAACAACAGCAACAACACCACTAGATGCCAAGTAGTCAAAACTGTGCTTGTTCACCTTGCATATGTCAGCGCCCTTGGTAGTCACCCATCATCTGGTTCTTTCTCATCCAACACATTATAAGACCTAAGCCTGTCTAAACATAGTTTTCCTCAAAGGACAGATTTCTCCTAGAGCTAAGGAAATACTTAAAGACTGATTTTGTGCTTATATTTATGCCTGAAAAGAAATACATCTAATTTTTCATTTACTTCCCATGGTACACTTCTCCTAAATTAATTACTGTAGTTTGTGCTTTTGAAAGCCTTTGCATATGGCATATGTATTTATTAGCATCTATATGTCTTTTACAGAAGGATATTGATGGAGTGTCATCACTTGCTGAAGTTTAGAATTTCTCTGAAAATATCAACATGCAAACCTTATAATTCCCCTTTTCATATATCACTCTTCAACGCCTCCTTTGGCTGTTTTATGCAGCAGACCGGGACAAATTGTGCCCTTGTGGTGGAGAACAGATATAGTGAGAGCCTTCATTCCACCTGACGTGCCCTGGCAGGCCCAGCAGGGGACACACCTCATCGTGTCTCGCGTTCTGGCCACATTTTCTGCGGGCTGATTTTATGTGGTTACCTCACTGGGTTCAGTGAAAAAGCCTCTACTGTATTTCTATTTCTATGTCAGTATCAAAACAGCATGCTCTAGTGAATTGCTTGATAAAAGGTTACAAATAAAGTTGCTAAGTCACTGTGAAGAGGTTTATCAGAATTCGAAGATAGTTTAGAGGAAGAGAGCACAAATGAGCATTTAGGGCTTTGTTCCCAACTGAGATTCAGAAACATAGCGTTTAGTAACTAAGGAGGAGTACAGTTGTCTGAAACACAAGAAACTAGAAGCAAGTTGCATTAGGCTGAAGTAAAAAACATAAGGTATTATCTGAAATTGTAAAGTCAAGGTTAGGAACATTCCATGTCAGTTATAGGTGACACTGGCTAGGAAGATTACCATGTTTCAAACTCAGAGTGTAGAATATTAAGGTCAAGGGAGTTTTCTAGAAGAGAACTCAAATTGTCCAATTTCCAAAGTCAGGTTAATAGGTAAATTCATATAATTCTATCCAGTCTCTCCAAGTAGTATGAGAATATTGTATTGCATATACAAATCTATAATTGTACATTAAATCTGATGTTATTTTTTATGTCTAGGCAAAGTGAAGATTGGGAATTTAAAATATTCACATTTTGTTAGTGGTCAACAATATCAGGAAAAATCATTGGTATATACAGGGATGCCCATTTTCTACTAGGCAGCTTTAGTATCAAAGATCAAACTTCTAAGCACTTTATCAAATTTCTAGGTTTATCCTATTCTGGCCAGTTGTCTGAACTAAGGTGTTAGTCTGTGTGCTCCCCATTAATTTTTCCCCCTAGTACATTATGAAGCCCCTCCCAGGAATATCACCAATTCTAACTTTATTGTTTCTATTTCTTCATTTCAAGTAACAACTACTACTTCTGATGAATTGATTTAATAATATAAAACATTTTATTATAATAATGTTAAATAAGTCACAGAAAAGAAGGACATTCTGAAATCCCAGACCCTTGGAGGAAACAAAATCCAGAACAACTCTAGTAACTCAGTAGCAGAAATACCTAGGCAATCTCTTTAAGGCTCTGACTTTACCCTAGCCTCTTTTCAATCATGTTCTGTCCCTACATTCCCCCGCCCCCCCACCCCCCACCAAGAATCAAATATTGGGTAACATTTTGTGGCTTGAAGTCCACATGGTGGTCTGTCCACTAAAGTCACTGTGGAGAGACTGAAAGAATCACTCCAACAAATTGCAGATCCTTAAATAAGGATTGGGAACATTACTTGGTGAGTTAAAATTCTGTATGTAATTAATTATAAATGTAATCTGTAAACTTAAATTTAGGTTAATAAAATGTGTTACGTTAAAAAGGGTAAGGGATAGTAGGAGGGAATTTAGAGATTCTTTAGGGTTCTGGTTCCTTTATGAAAAATATGTATTAAATGCCTGATTGTCTAGGAAATACATAGAGAAGTGAATGGATAGATTGTTTAGGGTCCTAGTTAAATGACAGAACAGAGAAGTTTACAAATTAAGTGCATGTTAATTTCTAACCACCATAATTTTAGAAGCCTATAATCAAGCAGGAGCAATACAAAGTAGAGATTAAATGTAATGACTTTGGAATCACTGGTGTAAATCCTGGCTCTGCTGTTTACTAGTAGGGCACTGAGCAAATCTCTCAACCTCTGTGCACTTCCATTCTTCATCTGTGAAATAGAGATAAATAATATCTTCTTTGCACTGATTTTTTTTCAGTATCAAATGGGATAATAATGTTTGCAAAGTTCTTGGCCTCAATAATTGCTAGATATCTTAATGTCATTAGTATCTTAAGAGTGAACCCAAATAAATTAATATTCCAGAGAGACTTGGAACAAAGTACCACAAACTAGGTGGATTTAACAACAGAAATGTATTATCTCACAGTTCTGCAGACTGGGAGTCCCAAATCAAAGTGCTGGCAGGGTTGGTCTTTCTGAGGGCTATGAGGGAAAAATCGACTTCAGGCCTCTCTTCTTGCCTTGTAGATGGCCATCTTCTCCCTTTGTCTTTTCCCGTCATCTCCCCTCTCTATGTGTCTCTGTGTCCAAATTTCCACTTTTTATAAGGACACCAGTAGCATTGGACTAGAATATCCTAAGGACCTCATTTTAATTGGATTACATTTATAAAGACACTATCTCCAAATAAGGCCACATTTTGAGATAACTGGAAGTTAGGACTTTAATGCATGAATGGGAAAGGCATAATCAACACACAAAAACAAGGTTACATTTAGAGTGGTTGAGGACTTGTGGTTACTTAGTCTTGCAGAGGAAATGCTGGGGCATAGGGAGGGAGAAATTTGATAAATGTGTTCCAATGAGATAACGTACAACATTCCAAGAGGTTAATATAATATTCATTTTATCGTAAGCCCTCAATGATGGCTAGCTTTCACTCTGTCTCTATCTCTGTCTCTGACAAATACTTATTGAGTGCCAACTATGTATTAGCTACTCGTCTAGGTAATGTAAACATATGCTGAATGGAGAAACCATATATGCTGGATTAGACTTTTCTCCTATGGCCCAGGATTGAAATTCCAACTAATCTGTACTAATTATGCAGGGATATATTTTTGTCCAACCGAAAAAAGGAAAAGTCTATGAGGCAAAGTTAGCCAAAGATGGAATAAGCTGTTTTTGAGATAGCAAAATTCTCAATTTTACATATTGAAACCCATTTTGAAGCATGAAGTATATGGCATAAAGGTATGGCAATTATAGAACCAAAAAAGAAGTAAGGTAACTCAGGTTCTGTAACTTTCAGAATCCTTTCCTACTCTAAATGATTGATTTTCAAAGTGAAACAAGGGTAGCTTAAGGAAACATACTATTATTTACAATTGTCTGCAATTCCAGGGACTACTGAAATGATAAAAAAAGAATCAACTCAGCCAGTGTTTTGTCTAGTCTTCCAGCTCTGAATGTCAAGATGATAATGCTTCTGAATGAATGTGAAGTGCTCTAAGGGACAAAACCTCAATTTGGTTATTTAACCAGCCGGAGAGGGTTACATAATAAGGCCATGACTCTGGAAATAGCAAGTTTCTTTCAAGGAGGGAATATGCTGCAGAGACTTATAAATAAAGGTAAATGTTAAACTTTTTTTCTAAGCCAATATGAAGTAATATTATAGCACATAAACTTAAATGTCAAAATAAGGCAATTCAAATACTTGTAAAATTTAAATTTTAAAATAAAGTTGGGCACAGATGGTATTATGTATGAAGATTCAGGACTTTAAGGAAAATTAAAGTAAACCAATATCAAAACTGTTCTTTATAAAATATAGACTTTGAAGTTTTTAATACTTAAGTTGTAGGATAAGTCTACAGGAAGAAAGTGTCTTATGTTTTAAGGTTGTCTTGATTAAATTATGTTGGTGTAGAAACTGGTGGAGGATTGAGGCTTGACTTTTAATAAATGATCAGACAATGTAAGTACACAAATTTAACTGTCTATAGTAGATTTACATTGGTGTCCCTCAAGGATCATGCCTTCTGTTTTGCAAGAGTTAGTCTAGTTGATTCTCATATTGGCAGTGGGCTTGGCCATGTGACTTGCTTTGGTCAATGGTGATACAGTAGAGGCTTGATAAGGTATGTGAAGGTGGGGGCTTGTTTCTTGGAGCCAGATACTGTGCTCTAAAGAAGCTTGGACTGGGCTGTTGAATGATGGGAGGCTGATGTGCAGAGAGAGCATGGAGAATGAGAGCCATCTTGGATGTTCTGGCTGCAGCTGAGCAAACGGTTGGATGCTGTCCCGTGAATGACTTCAGTTACAAAGGAACCATCCACCTAATTCCAGTCAACTCAGAGTCAGGAGAAACAATTAATTATTGCTGTTTGAAGATACTCAATTTAGGGATTATTTGTTACTCAACAATAGATGACAAAAAACTACTATTCATACTTTTTTTTTATAACTTCTGTTTTCAGTCTCCTCCTCCTCCTCCTCCTCTACCTCCTCCTCCTCCTTCTTCTTTTAATAACTTCAGAAGAAAAATACATTTGATGAGGCAGTGGTTAAATTGAATATCCACTTTTGAGTTACAGTGCCTTCCAAAATCCAAATGGGTAGTTTTTAGGCAAGTTATATGAGCACAGTTTAAATAGCTCCCTAAGAAGAAAGGATTTTATGAAGAACTATAACATTTTAGAGGCTTCTAGGAGAGCTTTCAGTAGCTTGCAGCAACTTATTAAATGATGCATTTAGTTATATGTTTTAAACTTTTGTAGCAGCTAATTATGTTTGTGCTTATTGTCTATCATGAACAAATTCACTAATGATTTCTCTGGCAATATGGAATTTCTTTGGGAAAAAAAACTAGAGGGGAAAAAACCCACCAAAATTAAATCAAGGCTGATTATTTGTTGACAGTTATTCCCTTTTTAAAAGAATTTGCCTCGGGATTCCTGTATTGTGAGTCCTTCCATTATTTATTAATTATTAATTATTGTTGAATGTTTAAAAAGCATATTAAACTTAATAGAAGCCCACCATTTCATTATTCACTGTAAAAAACAACTATGCCTGTATTTCCAGATTTATCTTAAAAAAACGAAGCACACTTTTCTGTATCTTGTAAATTGTGATTTTACATATAATGGTAGTATAATTGTAATTTCAACAGACAAAACCAGAAAACAAGCTATTTTGAGTTACAGTTGTTTATAAATTAAGTAAATAGTTTCTTCACAAACATAAATTTAAATAATAAAATCAATCATATGGCAATAGGTGTAATAAAATTTAAATGGCCTATGCCTTTTATAAGAATTTCAGTAAAGTAATATTATTACTTTCAATTATATAATGCTTAATAATGTGAAAAGTACTACACTGGGAGATGTACTGACTGTGAGATTTCACAATGTGGGCACTTGTTCCAAATTTTCGGTAATGAAAGGCTGCCTGAAGAGATTTTCAAATGTGAGTCTAGAGATGGGAGCACATGGTACATATATTTAAAAAAAAAGGGAGCAAATGATTCAAAATCATTGGTGTACATGTAAAAAAAAGGACAGAGCAAAATCATTGGTAAGGATGAGAGTGGAAATATTAGTATCATCTAGATCCAAATTGGCTTTTTAAACCAAACTTAATCCCAAGAAATTTAGATTCTATCCTAAGGAAATAGGGAAATAGGACATAGGGCGCCACTGAAAGGTCTTTAGAAGGAGGAAGACATAATGGGATTGCATTTAGAAATGTTACTGTGGCTTCACATAGATAATTCATTGGGCAGGGACAAGAATGCTTGCAAGGCCTTCGTGGATTTTGCACAGTGGATAGAGCATCAGCCCTCAGACTGAAAGGTCCCAGCTTGAAGTCCAGTTAAGGGCACATACCTCAGTTGCAGGCTCGATCCCCCACCCCTGATTGGGGTGCATGTGGGAGGCAACCAATTGATGTGTCTCTCTCACATTGATGTTTCTCTTTCTGTCTCTCCCCCTTTCCTTCCACCTCTCTCTAAAAATAAATGGAAAAATATCCCTGGGTGAGGATTAACAATAAACAAATGAACAAACAAATAAATAAATAAAAATAATTTAAAAAAGAATACTAGCAAGGAGCCCAGTTAGGAGGCTACTGGGGAAATTCAGATACTAAATGATTGAGGATGTAACTCAATGTAACTATGACATTAGAGAGAAGTGAATGGAGTGCACAGAGGTAAAATCAGTAGTACTTGGTTATATATATGTGTACTAATGGCCCAGTGCACGAATTCATGCACATTTTAAGGAAATTAATTAGAAGAACTATTTTAATATTGTTATTTGCCCTTTCTCTATAATAGAAGTGTCAACAAAATTCACAATTGACAATGACAGATGGAAACACATGCATGTGATTGGCGCCAGCAAGAGCTTTATATGTATTGCGCATGCGCGAGTCAACTTAGCCGTTTATAGATGTAGAATAAACTTGCTTAATTAAAACTGCTTTCTGATTTAGCTAAACCTTTTTCAGCCCAGTGAAGCACCCCAACTTCTCTTTCAGGTAATTGTCAGCAACACAGTAGTAAATATCAACACGAAGCAGATTATTATTGTAGATAATGCAGGGAGAACAAAGGATAAAATATTTAACTGCAGCAGTGTTTGCCTATATTCTTCACAGTGAGGAAACCTGAAGTCATTTTCAATGTCCACCATTTCTTACTTTTCAGTCAGATCAAGTTTCTAAGTTTTATAAATTTCCATTTTCCGTCTAATGAAAAGAAAATAAGATTCCACCGAGTCTCCTATCTACCTACTTCAGGACTTCTGTGAGGATCAAATGAGATGAGGCACAGGAAAACACTTCATAGACATTTGGTTACAGTGTAAAATGTTTGCACCTGGCTATAAAGCAATTTATGTTCTTGGGCTGAAGAAACTCCAAGGAGGCTAGTCGCTAAGGAGAGGAAGCCTGGCGTTGCTACGTGATGTCATTACCCAGTGCCCACAGCGACCGTTTCTGAGCTGTGCTGGGCTGTGGGCCGCATTTTGCGCCATGGGGTCTTGGCAGTGTTAGCTGCAATTTGGTGGGCTGTCGCTTTGGGATGGGACCTGTGTCCCATTTGGGCGAAGCCAAGTGTTGCTTTGTTGGTGTGCGGTGCAAATGGCCAGTGCACATCATGGCAGTTCCTGTGTTGAGTGTCTACTCCCTAGTGGTCAGTGCATGTCATAGCAACTGATTAGATGGTCAGACACTTAGCATATTAGCCTTTAATACACACACACACACACACACACACACACACACACACACACTAGAGGCCCGGTGCGTGGATTCGTGCACCGGTGGTGTCCCTCGGCCTAGTCTGTGGGGATTGGGCTGAAACTGGCACTCTGACATCCCCTGAGGGGTCCTGGATTGTGAGAGGGCACAGGCCAGGCTGAGGGATCCCACCGGTGCATGACTGAGGCCAGGGAGGGACCATGGGAGGGCTCTAGGGTGTGTTTGGCCTGTCTTGCCCAGTTCCAATCGGCTGGACCCCAGCAGCAAGCTAACCTACCAGTCAGAGCATCTGCTCCCTGGTGGTCAGTGTAGTTATAGCAACTGGTCAAACTGTCTAATGTTCAGACACTTAGCATATTAGGCTTTTATTAAATAGGATATATATATATATATATATATATATATATATATATATATATGTTAATTATAGTGGGAAGAGAACATGTTAAGATTATTTTCCAAGGTTCATGACCTGAACAACATAAAACAATATGTATATCCTGTTGTTCAGGTCCCAAACCTGGGAAATAGGAATATAAGAGACAAAGTGAGGTTGGGTTAATATTGACAAATTTCTTTTGATGGAGATTGATTTGTAGTATCTGTAAAGAATTCTTTGGAAAATAACAAGGAGGGAGGTAAATAGACAACAGATTGGTAGATAAGTAGATAACAGGAATATGTAGACAACTCTTTTAAAAAATTGGTTCTAAAAGGGGAGGAATGAAACAAGATGGAAGATGTTGTGTGTATGGCCAAGGAAGAGATTAATTTTAAAGTAATTTTAACAAAATGAGACAAAAATTGAAGATAAAGGACAGGGAATAATTGGGATGTGAAGTGTCTGAGGACACAAGAGGAAACCAGATAGACAGCATATTATCTCACTAAGTCTCTCTCTCTAAAACACACTGTAATCATAAGAATGCTGTTATTAATTTGTGTAAATGATAACAAAGATGAGGTTATATAACCTAAAAAGTGTCAGTGACATGGTATATCAGAGCTAAAACTCAGTCCTGAGTGTCCTGACAGCTGGATCCAGAGCCTATGCCTCTAAAGCAGCGATTCTCAACCTGTGGGTCGCGACCCCTTTGCCAGTCAAACAACCATTTCACAGGGGTCGCCTAAGACCATCCTGCATATCAGATATTTACATTACGATGCATAACAGTAGCAACATTACAGTTATGAAGTAGCAACGAAAATAATTTTATGGTTGGGTCACAACATGAGGAACTGTATTTAAAGGGCCAGAAGGTTGAGAACCACTGCTCTCAAGGCAGCGAGGACAAGGACTATTTAATTAGTAACTAGCACACATTATTGAGCTCTCGCTGACAAGTTAATCAGTCCATTAGAATAATCAGTCACAAGGACTTCTGCAGCTCGATAGTCAAAATTGCATTTTCCTTTTGCATCTAATTCGTAATAAGATAATTTTCATATGATCTAGACTGGGCTGAGGTTGCCTGACTTGTTTGAAGTAGAAAAGCATTGTGATATGTGTAGTAATCGTATTTGCATATCTTAAATCCAACTGTGTACACTTTCCACCGTCTCTGCCATTTAACATTGGTCTAGCATGGCCATTATCTAGCGCTCAAAGAATAAACATTTTGCCTTATGGTTTTAAACTATTTGAACCATTATGGAAATGGAAAGTGAGAAAAATATAACAAGAGAGATGGGGAAATTATTTGACCTTATTTTGTTTCCTGTATGTAATTAACCCTTTAACTCCTTTTGTTTCCAAGGCTTATATTTTCAAACACAGAAGTTTTATTCCTGTATATAATGTAGATTATTAAATGTTCAGCATTTTTCTTATTTTGGACTCAAGTTGCACAGGACATGCATTATTCATGGGGAGAAAATGTGGTAGTATGCACACTTGCATAAACATCATATGTAGGGTATTTTAAATTTAGAAGGAGTATTTGGCCTTATGCTTCAGGAGACATCCTACTAAATCGTATAAGGATTACAGCTTTTGATAGACATTTATCAATCCACGGTAGGATGCCTGCTGTGACAAGCTGTCTTTAAGAGCTGAGGATTTGTGAAGATAAAGTTACACTGGGTTTACTTTATATAAGGAAAGTCAAGTGTAAATGTACTTGCATTGTAACTTACCAGTAGAGGTCTTGAATTTGCTGGAACAGTTTTAAGTTTAAATGTCTCAACTCCTAACAGATGATATATGAAACCATATATCCTGCGTTTTCCTTAGGAAAATATAGCCAGCATACTGGGACTATATGATACGTGCCATTGCCAGCTTGTCTCCTCCAAGCCAAATTCCTCCTTACCTCTGAACTAAAACTACCCTATCAATCACTGGTGTCCATCTAATGTAATATTCAGTGGCCATTTCTCAGTCCTCGTGTGAATGGACTTATCAGATGTATTTGACACACTTGATCACTTTCTCCTTCTTCATGGCCTCCAGGGCTGCATTTTCTTGGTTCCTGTGTACTGCTCTAGGTCCTTTGTCTCAGCCTCATGACTCAGGCTTATAACCCTTAAACTTTGGATTTCTCAGAGCTCAGTCCTTGGACCTGAATTATTCCCTATCTATATTCACTTAGTAAGTGATGTTATTCACACCTAAGGATTTTAACTACGTAAAGCTAATGGCTCTAAAGTTTCTATGTCTAGCATGGACTACTCACCTGCAATTCAACATTGTATATTCACCATGACTTGAATATCTAGTATCACCCACTAACAGGTTCAAAACAAACTCTGAATTTCTGTTTATCTTCTATCTGCTTCCCTCCTAATCTGCCCCATCTCAGAATGCGGCAGAGTCATGCTTCAGTTACTCATGTCAAAAACCTCACTCACCTTGGATTCCTTCCTTTCTGTCACCTCACATCCACTCTATCATGGTATCTTATCATCTTTGCTTTCAGAGATATCCACGGTTAAAGTACTTCTCACCTTTGACCACCTCTTCTCTCATCTGAGTCACTACATTTCATGACACAACTCTTTTTCCTATCTCCATCTTGTTGTTCTACAGACTATTTGTGGCATAGCTTCCAGGGTGACTCTTTTAAAACCTAAGATCATATCTGTTCTCCACTCAGAATTCACCAATGGCTACCCATTTCACTCCGATGAGAAATTTAAAGATTTGACTGTGATCCTCAAGGCTCTATGAGATCTGCATCTCTCCCTTCTCATTACTATCCCCGAGACCTAATCTATCAATGCCCCGCTCTTCCATACCTTCCTCCAACCCCAGCTCACTCCATTCCAGCCAAACGCCTACGGGTTATAAATGCACTAAGCCTGCTCTCAGGTCAGGGCTCTGGCACTCACTAGTTCTTCTGTCTGGAATCTTTTCTTTATATCAGTCTGGCTCACTCCCTGTCTTCTTTCAGGGTCCTGTGAAAATAATACTTCATCTGCCCGGCTGGTGTAGGTCAGTGGTTGAACATTTGCCCAAGCACCAAAAGGTCACAGGTTCAATTCCCAGTCAGGGCACGTGCCCGAGTTGTGGGCTCAATCCCCAGTAGGGGGTGCGCAGAACACAGCCTAATATCAATGTTTCTATCTCTCTATTCCTCTCCCTTCCTCTCTCTAAAAAAAATATATCAATAAAAAATATTTAAAATGACACTTTATCTGAGAGCCTTTTTCTTACCTCTCTGTGGCAAATGGTACCCATGTTACCATACATCCACCTTTGAGTACTTATCGCCATTTGAGACAGTATTTTCTAGTTTGTTCATTGCTGATTGCTATTACACAATTATACCTTTAGAATTAGAATTGCATGTTTCTAATTAGACAAGTAGAATAGTTAGCTCCATGGAAGCAGGGACTTCATCTGCTTAATACCCAACAATTGTGCCTGGGACATGGTTAGTTCTCAATAAATACTCAATGAATGAATGATGAGATGTATATTCTTGCTTCCTGAGTTGAGCACATTTTTTTATAGATTAACAATTAGCCAAGGCGAAACTCTCCAACACCTACCAACTTCTGCTTTCTCTATGAATCAGCTTCTTAGCTATCTGGGCTTGGTAGACAACTCTCAGCAGAGAAGACAGAACTTGCAGGTACTGTCAATGCAGGTTCTAATTCATAGAAATATTAGTATTGAACTATAAACACAAACAGACTTAACCTCTTGAAACCTGGGTTATGGGTCATAATAACTGTACAAATCACAGTAAAGGCATCAATCTATTGGCAAATTGTGAATTACAACAGTGACATGAGTTCTGTTACGTACAGTACTTTTCTTTCCAGGTGTGAAATATCCATTGCAGTAGTTTGTTTAATATGACAAAAAATATACTCCCCGATTTATTCTTATTATCCTACAAGTTGAAGAATTCAGCATTGACAGTGTGGGGTGGGGGGAGCAGCTCTTCCAGGTACTAGTTACATGAATTTGGGCAAATTACAACATTTCTCAAGTGTAGTTTTCTTGGCTATAAAATGGGAAGAATAGTAGCATCCACTCCATAGGGTTGCCTGAAGGATGAAGTGCGACAATGCATGAAAAGCACTTGAGAAAATACTTGTAGTTTCTTTTTCTATTGTTACTGTTAGCATCACATTGACTAGTTTCAGTACCCTTGAGTTAAATGCCATTCTTCTAGAGTCTTAGTTTTCCAGGAGGTAAGGGGACAGTCACAAACAAAATCTATTGTTCTGAGAGCAGAGTGTGGGTTACGGGGAAACAGATCGTCACCCGCATTTGAGAATTTCCTATTTTTCCAGTTCTTTTTAAATTCTAAGGGAAAGTTAAATTTTAGTTCTTTATTATCTCAAAGGTGTGCCAGGATAGTTTTTCTTTCCACATAAATAATTTCAAAAGTGATTAAAATGAAAGTCAATTTAAAATGTTTTAAAAAGTGGGCTCATAGGTCTTTATATAATAAGCTATTATCCACCTGCAAACTAATGCTACAGAAGTTTGCCTCATGTGTTAGCGAGTATTTCTGTGGGAAGGTGCTAATGTTTCCTAAGTAGCATATGGGCCATTAGATCCGATACGTGAGAATGACTTGTGCAACAGTCTTCCGAGGAATATTCAAGGATTTGTTAGGAGAGAAACAGAATTTCTAGAGATACAGAAATCAAAATACCAGCTTGAATATTATAATGACATTTTGTTGTTATATATCACCTGTCTCAAATGCTTCACACCTATTTTCTCATCTAAATAACATTTCTGTGCATTAGTAAAGTGACAGGTATTAGGCTTCTTTTCAAAATGCGGGGAAATGTGTATTAGGGAGTTAACTACTGTGTTGCAGCTTGTACCATTTGAGTTCTTCTTTATTTAGTTTATTTAATATTTGCACTGTTTTATTGGAAGTGAGAAGGTTATCAACTGTAGCATTATCTTCAAATATAGAAAATAGCAATACCCTGGTTAATCCAGCTCCTGTTATATGTGCTAACAATGAGATATTAACACCAAAACATACTATTCTATTACTAGAGGCTTGGTGCACGAAATTCGTGCATGGGGGGGGGGGTGCCCCTCAGCTCAGCCTGCACCCTCTTGCAATCCAGGACCCCTCAGGTAAGGTCCCTAGGCCTGGCCAGCGATCGGGGTCTATTGGGGTTTTCCTTCCCCCAGCTGCCGGCAGCTGGCCCCGCTCCTGCCTCTGCCACTGCTTGCCATCTGTGCAGCACCTCCCTTCCTCCACCACCAGTCGCCTCCCTCTGTGGGCGACAGGCGTGGGGTGTGATCACTTGGCTGGCCTGGGCTTCCCTCTGCGGGGCGATTGCTGGCCGGCCCCTCACACCTGCCACAGTGTCGCTGGCCAGTGGCTTGGGCCTCCCTCTTTGGGGTGATCAATCGCAGGGCTCTGTGATCAATTGCCCAGGAGAGGGAAGCCCCGCCCACCAAACCGGGGCTTCACGATCGATCCCTGTTCAGAGGGTGGCCTGGGCCTCCCTCTTTGGGGTGATCGCAGCGCCCCCCCCCCATTGATCGCTCCACCAGCCGGTGGCCTGGACCTCTCTCTGTGGGGCAATCAATCGCAGAGCCCCCCCATCAATCGCCCCACAGAGGGTGACCTGGGCCTCCCTCTGCAGGGCAATCGTGGGGCGATGGCGGGCTCCCAACCAATTGTATCACACCCACCTTGGCTGGCCTGACGCTAGTGCATGTCATAGTGTGGTCGTCCAGAAGGTCATCCAGACGATCATTTTGCTGTTTGGTTGTTTGGTCCATTTGCATATTATGCTTTTATTATTATAGATTCTATATAGACTATTTAGAATATTAATACACTCAATAACTCTAAATTGAATAAACATTTATTCATCAAGCATTTACTATGCATTTGGTATAGACCTACCGAGTGTCAGATACTATAGGTACAGAAGGTACAGGTTGGATAATCAAGAAAATTCTGTTTCTTGATTAAAAATAAATGTGTCTTTAGTAATGCTCTTACTGGCATCATTGAATTTTAAAGGAAAATATCTCATGTAAAATTAAATGTCTTAACAATACATGTAAATAGGAGCCAAAAAAATTGTCTGATAATTTGTATTCCATGATGCTAGTATTGGCCACTGTTAGGTTTTCAGCTGCATAAACATGTATATTCACTGGACTTGGGTGAAATCTCTGCCACTGCTCACCTATCAGTGTGACTTATGACCTAAACACATGAAGAATTGTGACCCTTCTTCCTAAAATGTGGGTCATGATGGCAGTTACCATCTGTATGAAGAAGTGCCCCAAATATTCCAGGTCTCCCTGCCAGTCTCCCATGGTCTACGTCTGGACAGCTCAGAGGAGCTTCCCTCCTGATTTGGTGGGATATAGAGTTCTCTGTGATCTTACATGTCTGCTCCTTCTTAGTTTGGGGTAATTGATCTGACAACAATAATATGACATGTATCAACAACAACAAAAGAAATGGTCACTTAGATAGCCCAAGACTTAGAGGAAAGCCAGAGTTCATCTGGGCCTAGTGAACGCATCATATTTTGTATGAGTCACCACTAGCAGAGAGGAATGTGGGAGGTGTTCAGCTGCTAATGAATGTAAGGATGTGTGCAGGATTGACGGATATCTGGAAAAATGGGATTCTGTTTGGAGGAAGAGATGGTGTATAGTAGTTATGCAAACCATAGAGCATCCATAAATACAGAGGATCCCCCCAAAATGTATACATAATCAATAGCTGAGAGCTCAGTTAATGTTTATTTTCAAATTTAACCCATTGGAATTAATAATTATTCAAAGTGTGTGTACATTATCAGGGAACACCCTGTAGATATGAATCCTTTGTGAGGCTAGCCTGGATTTCTTGATATTTCCAGACATATCTAAGCCCATCAAGAGACATATCTTAGTTCTTAACTTTGACAAATTCTATAAAGATTTCTGTTATATGGACCTACTTCTAGTTCCCCGAGAGGACCTCATTCTTAGATACCTTTATGCCTCTGAATATCACCATTATTGATTAGGTTGAAAAAATAGAAACTGACAAAAGGAAACAATTATTAAAAACAAAAACTGTCTTCTTTATTTTCAGGACCTATTCAAACTTGTCTAGTGGGGCAAATACTTTTCTGTATCTTAAGAGAAATTTAGGACATGTCCAATTACTTTTTTGGTGATTTTCCTATCATAAAATTTCAGTAAGTTCTAGACAAAAACATAATCTCATTTCAGTCCAGACCCATATAAAACTCAATATCATGAACTGCTTTTAAACTTAACACTTCCCCTCCCCAAGCTCTGCCTTGCATTAGGCAAGACCTGGCCGTGGGATAGAGAGTTAGAGATGATTTCTCTGTGTGCCTTTCTTTAGTGTGTATGCTCCTACCTGTTTCCCCATTCCCTACCAAGCTGCCTTCTGGCTCCTCTGAGGCTAAGATTGAAGGCAAAGAGAGGTGGAGGCAGGACGTTCTCTGTTGACAGGTAATGCTGTGCTCTGACATTCGTGTTTCCTAGTGTTGTCGGCTACTAAATGGTGGCATTTTCACAGAGCATTTCTGGGATTTCATAAAGTTTTCTTAATTGGGAACATGTAACTGTATCTCCCCTGGTTTGTTGAAGACGATTCTTTCTTAACCATGTGGGTAACTGGCAACCTACCTCTATTCTGTTGGATTACAATAAGTTTAAAGTGAACTTCTCAACCAACTCTGTTACTAGCAAGAAGCACTTCTAAGCCATTGCTCCCTTGAGCTGTCAAAATGTGGCTGCCAACAACTGCATCTCAGTCTCTTCCTATTCTGGTAGCATAGTTCCATAGTTGGAAACTTGGAACTTTTATTCCTTAGGAGGGAATCCAAGATGAAATCCCACATTGCTCCCTCAAATCTAGGGTGAAAAACAATACTCACTAAATGTGTTGTTTGGCTGCCTCCTATCACTACATTTGGTGAAAAGATGGATGGGTAATGTTTTTTTCAGTTGTGGTGGGAGGGAGGAAACATATAAAACCATGAAATTATTTATTAAAGGTAAATACTTTAGAAAGTGACATTAACATTAAAGGTAAATACTTTAGAAACAATATTCTCTATTTTTAAACCCGATGTCCTTTTAGAAATCAGGTTCGAAATTAGCATGAAATCTATTTCCCTCAAATTACTGTTTGAAATATATGGCCATATTTTTCACCACAGGATATTAGACAAGGGCTGGCTAGCAATTTAAAGTATTATACGAGTTTTAACGATGCAGGAATAGAGGGCATGTCTTATGTGGGCAGCTGATGAATTGGCAACTAACACTGAAAAATAAGAGAGAATCAGAACTTAAAAATTAAAACTATATGGTAAAATGATGTGCAAATTTGAGGTGAGGACTAATTATCTTAGGGAAGGTTGACTGGAATGTTGAGTGACTCTGATTATGGATATGGAGGAGGTTCAGCTCAAGCCAAACACATTCCATGAATTCCCAGGGTTGACTGCATGTCATAGCAGGTTTGGCAGCTGTTCCCTTCCTTCATCCAGACTCCATGAAGTTACCTCCTAAAGCGGTGTATTAGATCATAGTCAATTTTATCAGATTAAAAAAAATGTGGGTGTACGCCTGGATCTCCGGAGTAGCTCCTTGGTTGATGCTTTGAGATGCAGATGAAGTTTGGTTCAGTTCAAAGAACAGGTTTTGTTTATATACTCTGTACTACCCAGTATACTAGACAATAATGATACAAAGATAAAGGTATGACCTCTGCCACTGAGGACATTCATCTGCTGGTGAGACAGAAAATTCAATTGTGGAATGCTTCCTAACAGATCTGCAGAAAGATATTACAGGAAAGAGTGGTATGCTTGGAGCCCTAGCAGGGCTATTCTCTGTGAATAGTGTCTTCTGGAGTGGTGCAATGAGTGACCTTTGGGGATAATCAGTTTTCAACAACAGCTTTCGCATAGGTTTCTAAATATTGGAAGCAAAATTTGTTCTCCCATCTCCCCTTTTAGTCATAAAGACTTATTCTGGCAAGAATGGAAACAAAGATAGTGGTACTGGTGAAAGTCAATTGATGTGTAATTATTTTTATTTCAGTTAAAATTAATAGACTTAAAAGTACCACTGCAAAATTCAGTAGCAATCGTTAATGAACCTTATTTTTAAAAGATGGATAAAGGAATGCTTTCTTGGGAGAAAAAAGTGTAATTCAAATGTAATCTTATTTGATAGAATTTTGTCTTAGATTGTTGTTTATGTTTTTGTGCTTTGCAAATCAAATGGTTCTTCCATGTAAATTGGCTTAAATATATAGTTAGTAAATACTAACTTTCCCTGATTTCAAATACCCATCTGGCAACATACATAATTATGACAATATTATTGATTATATTCCCTATGTTGTACTTTACATCACCATGACTATTTTGTAACTACCAGTTTGTTCTTAATCCCTTCCCCCTTTTCACTTGGTTCCCCAACCCCTCTCCCCACTGGCAATTATCAATCTGTTTTTTGTTTCTATGAGTTTGTTTCCATTTTGTTTCTTTTTTTTATTTCTATAGATTTCACATATAGGTACAATCGTATGGTATTTGTTTTTCTCTGTTTGACCTATTTTACTTAAATGCCTGAAAAGAAATCAATTAAGAGACAGTTGAAGAACACTAGCAATGAAATGATAGTATTAGGAAGAATGGAGAGTAGATAGAATCAAAGGCTTTTTAGTTGGTAGAATCAACGAGATCTGGCTTTTCCTTAGAAGTCTTTGGTAAAAAGTGGAAAATGACTTCAACATTTCTGTCTTGAGAAATTGAGTGAATGAAGTTATCATTTACTGAGAGGTGACACTGGAGTCAGGGAGAAGAGCATGGGTTTACTTTGAAATATACTGAGTTTTATTTGCTTCTGAACAGTCTAAGCATATAGAGGGATTAGTTGATGCCTGGATATATAGTTCTGAAGTTTAGGTGAGAAAATGACTAAAATTAAGTCTTTGGAGTCATAAATATAATAGTATGTACTTTTTTCATTCCATAGCTATATAGTATAGTTTCAAAAAATCTAGAAATTTATCTTATTAAAATGAATTGCTCTCCTGTCACTGAAATGGTTCAAGCACAAGTTGAATGGGATTTTTTTTGGTCATCATTATAGTAAATGAACTCATTGAGAAACTTCTGATTCTCCAATTTTCTTCCCCAATTCTTTCCTTATTATGTAAAAATTTAGAAATTTTAAATAATAAATATTAACTTTCCCCTCAAAAATCAATACTTATGTAATTCAGTGAAGGTCTTATTAAAGACCATAAAAGGAGATCTTACACAATTCATAGAGGTAAGGCTGAGGTTATATGCAATGTTTACTTGTTTATAGAAATGACAAATGAGAAAAACAGAGTCAGTAAAGTAGAAGTGGCTAAATGAAAAATTGATAGGAGGTGAGAGTCACACAGATTTTTGTTTAAATCCTGGTTATGCAGTTTATCTATTGGTTAACGTAAGACTCCTTATTTAATCTTAAAATTTTCTTATATGTTAAATGAGAATGAAATCTACTAGTTGTGAGGATACAATGTAATTATGCAATATTACCATAGTGACTTTCATATATGTGGGGGCTATTAATCATATAAAGTGGTTACCTCTACTACTAGTTTGCATTTTATGACTTAGAATAGACAAATTAAAATAATTTGTACAAAATCAGCATTTTGGATAAAGAGTTTGTCATAAGTGTAGGAGGGGAATTAAAAATTAAAAATTACACACACACACACACACACATATAGATAAGTAGATATTTTCAGTTGAAAATTAAGTATGAACATGTGGAAACAATAAAATGTCTTACTAAAATTTTATGGTTATCTGATACTGAAGGATTAAAAAAACACATTTACTTATTTTTCTTTCTGGCTATGATTTGCATAAGCAATGACAAATTCAGTTTTGGACACCAATTGAAAATTAAAATAACTGGATTGAGTTTATGGTTAAACACAAAACATTTATCTATAATCTCCCAACTAGAATTGGAACTAATATTGAGAGTATAGCACTCACTTTAAACTAGTTAAGCAGGGACCTAAGACATCTACCATGTCAGTATTTTTTTGTTTTGTTTGTTTTTAAGGCTGTCCTCATGTCATATCATTGAAAGTCAGGAAAGGAGAGGAATTCAGTGTCCCTTCGTCCAGCCTCCTCAATGGAAAGGTGAAGGGTAAAGCTCTGAGAGGACATGACTGGTGACTGTAGAACAGACTCCCAGACCAAAGTCTCCTGACTTCTGTCCCTTCCTTCCTCTCCCAAACCTGTGCTGCTTCTATAAATTGCCCATCCACCCCACAGCAAAACTGTCACATATCTACACAGTGGCAGAGTTCCTTTGGCTTCTTAAACTTGAGCAAGCATGTTGGGAAAAGCTGTGTTAAATAAAACTGTATTGCTTTCTCGTGGATCTAGACTAATTATTCAGTGAGTACATTATGATGAGTACATTGTGTCAATCCAAAGGGATCTACCCAGTTTGCTGGGACTGTAGTTACAAGACGATGGCTTGGCTTATCATGATTAGATCTGTTTACTTTGAATTTTCCCAAGTCTGAGGCTTGTTCTTGTTATAAGTCTTCAATAGTAAGTGATACCACCTCTGCACCTGAAATCCATTTAAATTCTCAGCTGCCCATGGGGGTACAACTTAGTGTCGGCATTGTTTTGAAATGACCAGCTCTAACTCCCAGGGCGCCAGGCCATCAAGATAGCTGGTGAGTAGTCGCCGATGATCTCATAGATGTTCTAGCCAGACACTTCCCAGCTTCAGGGCAGGAAATGCTTTTTAAACATGGAGATCTTACTTCCAGATACAGATACACTAGCAGATACTGTATCGTAGATATTCAAGAAAGAGCATGATCTAAAAAATAATTTCATGGGAACCATTCACAAAAACAATGAAGTAGTCCAGCTAACAAACACTCATTTCCAGTATTTCAAATGCATGTTAAAAACCTATGAAGAACTGCTTCTATTCTTAATTGTATTTTGGGGAGGGGTTTAGTCTAGTTCTGCTTTATTACTCTTTCCCATATAAATGTAGATATTTTCCAAGATTGTGTATTAATTTCTTGTCTCTCTTTAATCTGTTTTCTTAATTTACATGGATCCTAGCACAATACATTTAGGATTTTATTTGGGGGGGGGTTAATTAGCTCCGTTAGAATATGGTAAAAGCTATGGCACCTATTCCTAGCAAAATGCATAAAATTGCACATGTACCTACATCCGCATATTTTTTGCATATAATTTTAGGGGTTCATTGACTGAAACCCATCCATGGACTTCCTAGAAGCTGAAACCTGAAGACTGAGAAAACAATTCAGAAGCTTTTGCAATAATTTAGGGAAGAAGTAACAAGAAAAGCTAATGGAGAGAGAATTAGGGCAGCATTTCAATGTTTTCTGAAGAATTCCATAGGTTTATCTCCCTCACCTTGTTGAAACTCTCTTTTGGTCTTATATGCCTTAGTCTCTGCTTACCCCAATTAGTCACCAGCCTCCCTGTTATATTTGTTATCTATTTCTGAAAACCCTTCTTGTTTTATCCAGGTCCTTTATTTTTTCTCCTCTGAACAATTACAACAACCTCATAAGTGGTCATTTAGCCTCTAATATGTGCTAAATGTATTCTCCACGTTGGTGTGATGTTTTCTTTGTAAACAGATATCTAAAAATGTCTCCCCCCTTGAATAAAATGTTTCTTTGCATTTTCTATAGCCGAGCTGTGCAATAGAAATGTAATGAGAATTATATATATAATTTAAATTTTTTAGCAGCCACATTAAAAAAAAAATCTGGTGAAGTTATTTTGGTGATATAGTTTGTTTAACCCAATATATTCAAAATCTTATCATGTCAACATATAATTACGTTGAGAGTATTAAAAATTATTAATGTTACAATTTTTGTATTTAGCTTTCAAAATTTGATGTGTATTTTACACTTTATTCATCTCAATTAACATGCTAACTTTTAAGAATTTAAAGAGAAATGAATCCTGCCCCCAAGTCATGATTACCAACAATAACAAAACTTTACATTTATTCAGTTTTCAAATTTCAATTAAGTTGAAATGAAACAAAATTAACAATTTAATTTCTCAGTCATACTCGTGACTGGTGGCTACTGTATCGGAAAGCGCAAATGTATAAGGTAAAACCGAAGCTCTGTACTATGGATTATGGAAAATGGCTTTTGAGCAATGCTCTTCGTCTTGCTGTCACCCCTCAAAGACACCTTCTAACCATTGCCAATGCATACTGTGTTCTCATGTATATGCCTAAATATTCTTGCAACTCTATTCACCCTCAAATATTTGGCTTACCTATTAAAACCCTATGATAACCTCTTTTATTTTGCTACTGTCCCAGCTAAATTTGAAGAAAGTAATTCTTCCTTTATTTCCCCAAAGAAATTCACTTTTATTGAATACCTACAGTGGGTGTTAGCCTCTTTCAAATGTGTTTTCTCATGTTATTCTGTCAGTAGAAGGGGAAACTAAAGCTCAGAGAAGTATATTCTCAACATGTTCTCAACACCAAGAGTACAAATCTATCAACATTTGCAGCCACCTTCTCTCCCGTTTCTTCTGTTACATTGGAGGAGGTAAATTTCCAACCTAAAAGGAGGTTTATATTATTACACTGTAAAATAGTACTATTTACAGTACTTTTATGAGCGCTCTGAATAACACCACTTTTCACATTATGAAGGACTTTGCTTGTTACTAGAGTTTGCTATCACCCAAGAAATAAAAAAAAAACTTTAGCAGTTGTCTAGTATCATGATTTCCTTTCCTCTTCCCTCTTTTTTCCTCCTCTGGAATCCAAATAAAATGCTAAAGTTATGAAAGCTAAAGGCATAAACATTTAAAAATGGATAAAAGATTTTTAAAAGCAGAGTATATTGTCTAAAATCATTGAACAGACCAGTAGCAACGCAGATAAAAAAACATGGACCTTTAATTCTTGGTATGGTGCTCTTTCCCTTTTATTGTAGCTTCTTCTTCTAAGACCCTTACTTCATGAAGAAGCAACATGTTCCCCATAAAATTCAATAGATAGAAATATCTATCGGTGTAGTTTTATCGGAAAAGCTAATAAAATGTCAACTTTTTAAAAAACAAGTACTTGGTATTGATATTTTAAAAATGTAGGTATGCCCAGCCAGTGTGACTCATTGGTTGAGTGTCAGGCTATGAACCAGGAGGTCACAGTTCCATTCTAGGTCAGGGCACATGTCCGGGTTGTGGGATTGATCCCCAGTGTGGGGCATGCAGGAGGCAGTCAATCAATGATTCTCTCTCATCATTGATGTTTCTATCTCTCTCTCTCTCCCTCTCTGAAATCAATTAAAAAAAAAGTAGGTAATTAAAATTCCTGCAACCATTAGAATACAATTATGTTTTGAGCAGGGGCCAAAGGGGTGATATTTCTTTTATTATAGTCCATTGGGCTCCAGCGTGTTCTTGTAATTTTTTTCAACAGTTAAAATTTAAATTTTTTTCTAATGCCTACTGAATATTTCTCTTTTTTTGTTAAATATATTTTATTGATTTTTTTACACAGAGGAAGGGAGAGGGATAGAGAGTCAGAAACATTGATCAGCTGCCTCCTGCACACCCCCTACTGGGGATATGCCCGCAACCAAGGTACGTGCCCTTGACTGGAATCGAACCCAGACCCTTCAGTCTGCAGGCCAATGCTCTATCCACTGAGCAAAACCGGTTAGGGCTGAATATTTCTCTTCATGTCTCTCTGTAATTTGTGTCAGAAAAGAAAGTGAAAATTATTAAACATGGTGAGTAAAATACTGTCAGAATATCCACTTGTAAAAGCATTTGTTAACTATCTTCTTAAAACTGAGCTTTCTAAACAGTGACAAATTAGAAAACATTCATGTGTCAAAATAATTGGCCAGATCTTTTAACCAATTTTTTTTTATCAGAGAGGAGTGGGTATTCTGGTTAAAGTCAATGAATAAAAGAAGAATGGGAACCATGACACATTAGCCATAAAATGTTTGCAGAATTTTCTACATTATTAAGGCTATGGTCCTGCATATGGACTAATGATAAGCAAAAAGGCTTTAGATCACATCTAAGAGGTTATCTTGGTTTTAATCTGCAAAGCATATAACTTTTTATATGATTTAGGATAATGAAGTTGGGCAAATCACCCATGTTCTCTATCTCTTCAGGGTATTATCACTTATTCATCTTGAAAACCTTAACCCATTCCTCCATCTAATCTACACCCCTTGCTATTCTCTCTCTTGGCATACTGAATGAATGGGAAAATACTTCCTTGCTTATTTTATCTTTCCTTTACCTCACCCACAGTAGCCTTCTATTAACAAACTCATATCTAATGTATACCACTTGTTTTGTGGACTTGGGTCTTGGGTCAATTTTCATTCTATGGCCTGTTTTTGTTTAATGTTGTCTTCATACATATTATGTCATTTTATTTCACTAATTCTCTATAAAATAGGCACTAGTTTTATTATAGTTTTACAGGCAGGGAATGCTTCAGAAATCATCATGTCCATTATTTGGTACATAGAATCCTATGGACTGAAAAAATGCTGGTGTCTGCTCTTCAGTATGACAAATTTTGTGTAGTAGCAGTGAGAAACTGTTATAGGAACTGGAGAGAGAACAAGAATGCAGAATAAATAGTATGTCAGTAGTCTTGTTTTGGCTTTCAAAGCAGCTAATAACATGCCTAAATATCTTTTTCATCTTTTAAATTAGTTCATCAGTTAAAATGTTGCTGAAATGAAATCAACTACCAGAAATATTTTAAAAATGAAAATGAAGGGGATTTGGGGCCTAAATAACCTGAATAATTGCTTCAACTATATGTTTTCCTTGAGTAAGTAGAGCTAGTTTGAGTTTCAAAATAGATCTTCTCTTAAGATGCATATGAGAAGATGCCAATCTTCTGACCTCAAGAATATTAAACACATGTCAGAGAATCCTTCATTAAAGCACAAAAATGCACAGTGACAAAAATGAAAAAGACACCTCTTCGTCCACTTCCTTTTGAACTATTCCCTCACCATAAATACTTAGACTATTAAGTAGGAGAGGAAATATGTTCCAAATATTCTACTCCAATTTTGATTTCTCATTGTGATTATAGCAGTAAGGAAATCAGCAGAACAGCTGTGTTGAAATTTTAGATGTTTATCATCTTGGCATTTCTGGGGGGGAAAAAACCATCTCTGAAACCTAATCTTCCTATACCATGAGGTTACACAGAGCCCTAAGAAATAGTGGGGCCTCCAGGATTGTGATGTCCATTAAAATTGGAATGTTATTGTCATGTAGATTCAGTAAGTCAGGAACTCAAGGAGAGCTCATTATAAATTTCTCATGTGTAATTTTCTCATTGTCATTTATATGTAAATTATTTTCACATAAATTATATATAAATTGTCAGATATTGTAATATGTAGGCCTTTATTTTTGTCTTTTTTTAGCACTTAGCTAATCTTGATGGAAATGTTGAAGTAAAAAATATGTTGAATAATAACTACATAGTCTTGGGGATTTTCAACACTGTGTGACTATAAAACTAGATAATCCTCTTTGGTTTCAGAAAAGAAATGTTTCAAACAAGTGAAATTTAAGAAATAAGTTTCAAAGTAGAAAATAAATCAGTGGACCTTGTATAATAATTCAGTCAACAACTTGCTTTTCAGTCACCAGACTATCTTTTGTTGTAGAGTAAAATTTTTAGGTTTTCAAATAGTTTATCATGAGCTAACATAACCTGAAAACTAGATTTAGTCTAGCTTCTCTTGATGTCTTGAAAAGGCATGTATACCAGTTTCTACAGAATATATTGTCAAGAAAAGCTTATTATGTTCGTGTGACTACATGGAGAAAATGCCTTTGGTATTTGCTACCATATTCAGAGGAGTGTTGCAGTTTTAAAGAATTCTGGTTGAGCTTGTGACTACTTCAGGAGATAGAACATGGTGGAAGTGGCACCATGTGACTTATGAGATTGGATCATAAAGGTAGCGCTGTTTCTCCCTTGTTCAGTTAAATGCTTGCAAATGAAGACCTGAACTGACGTGTAAAAAACATTCCAATTACTGAAGGCATCATGAGGGGAGGAACCCACATCACATGGAGATGCCACATGTCGGTGTGTTCCTGGCAGTCGCATAAGTGTCCCAGCCCAGGTGCCACGCATGCCTGTGAAGGATGCTTCAGAGGACTTCAGTTCCCACCTGCGTATCACCCCCAACCTCTAAGCTTTTCCAAGGAGGCCCCAGATACTGTGGACCAGAGACAAGCCATTTCTGCTGTTGTCTATCTCAGGTTTTGTGAGAATAATAAAATGATTGACATGAGCCACTCAGCTTTCGGTTACTTTGTTAATGCAGTGACAGTAACTGGAACAATGAGTGACTGGGTTTGTTGTTGTTGTTGTTGTTATTGTTTTGTAGTGACCAGTTTTCAGACTATAAACCCCAAACAGACTTTGCAACTCTTTGGCAGACTTCCTCTTGGACTTTGTGAGCAAAGGGAACCAGTTGAGTTTGCAGAAGCAGAGGTGCTAATCCTGCCTTCTCCCTGGATACAACTGTTGACAAGTGAAATGGAGATGAGAGGAAACAATACATAAGATTGAAGGGATATTTTAAATGACATTGCTATAGTTACCTGGAGATATCAAGAGAAAGTTTTATATAGCTTAATTACGTTGATATTAGCTTAAATTCTAACTTAATTTGTATGTTTCATCTGATCGTGGTATGAATCTGAGTAAATGTCTGAATTTGCAAATAATAAATGGAAAAGTCCTCATTAATTAATAATTACTAGTCAGCTCACACATAAGGTTTGACATAGGGACTAGAGAAATGTGTGAAAGCATTTGGTTCCCAAAGGCTAACTCCACAATAACCAATCTGTCTTCCAGACTCTGTGACCAATGAATGCCCAGATTTAGATCAGCTCAGTGGTGTGCACATAAAAATGATATCATTTAATTTGTGTCATTAGGAAGGAAAGTGATTTCTTTTTCCCATCGTCATGATCTAAAGAGAACAAGAAGAAAAAAATAGGGGTATTTTTATATTCAGCTTTTTCCTTTATACACTTAGATCTGGTAATTGGCATCACCTTTGTTTCTATAATACAATCAATACATGTCAAAATAATGAACAAATTGCAGCAACATTTTGGCTAAGAGAGGGTAAAAATTCAGGAGGGAACTGATTCATAAACCTATTTCCAATTATCTCCTCTTCAAGAGAACACACACACACACACACACACACACACACACACACATATATATATATATATATATATATATATATGATTTAAAAATAGCAAAGTCCTTTTCTTTCAATATACAAGGAACTGTTTAGTAAGAATATGATGGGACAGTGTCTCCCCCCAAGCTACAAAATTTATTTTATCTCCAAGTAAAGTAGGCTTTATTTTTATTCCAGCCATAAATCTTTGGAAAAAGAAGGTAAGGCAGAGTAACATTTGATTTTCTCCTTGTACTTTGCAATTTCTGTTTTGATAATGATGAAATTTGTGTTATGACAGGCATGTGCACGCACCTACACACATGCACATGCACATACATAGACACAAAGGCAAAAATGAGGTGGAGATTTCATAAACTTTGCTTATTTCAGTCTGTGTAAACAGCCAAACTGGACATCACATGGACCCACGTTAAACCCAGATTCATTGTAACAAAGTGGGGGGTAAGCAAATTCTTAACTCCACTTTGGACAATGAGGTCCCCTGAGCTCTACTAAGTCTGATTACATGTACCACACCAGGCTAACCCAGAACATTAGTGGCTTATGAGGGTGGTGGAACAGGAAATGGCTGGTCCACAGGGGTCATTAGTTATGAAGCAGAGATTTTATTGCTGTGGCACTATAGGACAGAGCCCATCATCAGGTTAAAACTGAGATCAGGACTTCGTTTTAGGTCAGTACAATGCACACTTTTATAAAGGCAATCTGTGTAAACTCACACTTCTTGTGGGTTAATTGCATGTTGCAGATATTCTGCAAAATGGACCTTTTATTTCAATTAAACAGAGAAAGGTAGTTATTTGACTCTCATTTCTGAGTAAAAACTCTGCAAGTGGCTTTTATTAACAACTGTATGTGTGTATGTATGTTTGTGTAGTGTGTGTATATGTGTAGTGTGTGTGTAAGTATGCATAAGCACACACATATATAAAACAGAACAATCAAACCAACTTCTGTAATTTTCTTCAATATATTTAAGGACATTTCCTGAGCTGAGAATAAGGTACCATATATATATATATTATTGATTTCAGAAAAGAAGAGAGAGGGAGAGAGAGAAACATCAATAATGAGAATCATTGATCGGCTGCCTCCTACATGCCTTCTACTGGGGATCAAGCCCACAACCCAGGCATGTGTCCTTGACTGGAATCAAACCCAGGATCCTTCAGTCCACAGGCCAATGCTCTATTCACTGAGCCAAACCAGCTAGGGCTGGAATTTTTAATTGTTCATGAAATAAATCTATATAGAGTCCATGAGTTCCATAAGAGACATTATTGACCTTCATGCATTTGTGTTTTGGGGAAAGTGGTGTCCATCATAAATCTTTTTCTCAATAGGTGCTTAACTCAGTTGGTTTCAAACATGGCTTAGCAACCCTACTTTTCTTCTCACATTGTTCATTCAACATACAGAATTTCATCTGCCCCCCTTTCTTTCACTCAATGGGCATGTGTGTACGTGAGTGTGTTAGAGTGAGAAAGAGAGACAAGAAGATGTTTTCTCAATTGCCCCTCCTGAATATAGCCTATTCATAACTAATCTAATTGAGGACCAATATGTATTTGACACTCTCCTTTACTCATATGAATCTACTTTAAAAATAAATTCATGGAAAAACAAAAACTTTTACTACAAGTAGCAGCAGATCTTAAAATATAAACTTTGATCATTAGCAGAATGGTAGACTAGTTTGTGATATATTATTACAAAGAAGTAATATATAGCATTTAGACTGAACAAACTTTGGCTGCCTGCAATAACATGGATGGATCTCAGAAAACTAACATTGGGCAAAAGATGTCAGAAGCCAAAAGAATATATACTATATCTAATATATATGCTATATTCTATATACTATGTACTCTATTCAATATATGATATACAATATACTGTATATTCCATTTGGGTGTAGTTCAAAACTAATCTATGTTGTCTGAAGGAAAGTTTTGTTGACTTTTGGGGGAGTAGCGCATTGAAGGGGCTTGCAAATGGTTTTTAGAGTTCTGATCATGTTCTTGTTCTTAGTCTGAGTGCTAGTCACAGGCATGTGCTCACTTTGCAAAAATTCAAGCTGTGCACTTATTTGAGCATTTTAACAATGACATCTCATAGTTCACAAACCAAATTAAAAAGTTTAAAACAAGAAAACAGTGTAAGCCAAACTATTTCTACATCATTTTGGTCCTAAGCTAAAGTAGTATTCAAATTCTTGTGTTTTATTTTCAATACGAATTTTTTAAAGTTTCTTTTCATAAGACCTACAAGCATGTTTACCTGCACCAGTGGTTTCCAGCTGATGTTTGCCTTTCAGGTAGATAAATGGTGGCTTTAGGGCTTCCACAGTATATTTTCTAGGATTATTCCACAGTATATTTTCTAGGATTATTCCATGTATCTGGGCCTCTCTTAGCAGTAGAATAGGTGGTTAGTTTGCATTAGATTTTTCCTCCTCTTCCTCTGCCTCAACTGTTCCTCTCCCTTTTCCTCCCTTCCTTGCTGATATTTCCTTCCTTCCTTACTCTTGCCTCCTCCTTCCTTCCTTCCTTCCTTCCTTCCTTCCTTCCTTCCTTCCTTCCTTCCTTCCCTCCTTCCCTCCTTCCCTCCTTCCTTCCTCCCTGAGTTGAGTGCTTACAATATCAGGATCCACAAACCTTCTCTCCTTGATGAAAATCTACTTTGTTAAAAGGTGGTTACAAGTCATTTTAAGTTTGTCCAGCCCATAGACTGTACATCCCCAGGAGTGAATCCTAAGGTAAACTATTGTCTTTGGCTGATAATGCTCTCCCTGTAGGTTCATCAATTGTAACAAATGTACAGCTCTAGTGGGGATGTTAATAAAGGGGGAGATTATGCCTATCTAGGGGAGGCAGGAGAATGTATAGAAAGTCTCCGTATCTTCAGCCTAATTTTGCCATGAACCTAAAACTACTCTAAAAACTAAAATCTACTTTCTGAAATGTGCTTTGCTAAAAAGGAAAATTTTTAACAATTTTGCATATGAATTGATTTGTAATCTCCATTTTAAAAGGAATAAAAATCAAATAAATACATGCTTACTAAATACATGATATGGGATGGAAAGAAGAGTGATCAAGCCATCTTGAGACCAACTTAGATAAATCATGTTAAGGAAAAAAATTGTAACTCCCCACCCCTCAATCCCCACCCCATACCACACACGTACATGCATAGCAGCTGAGAGGTCAATAGGGCAGAGAAGGTATCTTATCTTTGATCCTGAACATTGATCACCTTGACTGGCACCCAGTGGGAGCTAAAGAAATGTCTGACAAAGAAATGAAAGCAGAGATAGATGGTATAACCTATTTCACCTACATTAGTACAAAATGCTCAATCTCTTTTATTTTTCCAACTGCTGTTCCAATGACTATTTTTCTGAGCACCGCATGACCAATTAGAAATTTAAGTATTTACATCAGAGGACCTCTCCTTCTAGCCCTCAGTTTTTTGTCTAAATAGGAGGAAGATTAATCCAAAGAGGGTTAGTTCAGTTTGCAAAAATGATTAGTAAGGACCAGGCTATAATTAACCTGAGTGCTGCCTTTTGTGAGCATTAGAGAAGTTTTCCTGTCCTCAAGTGAAAAGAAAATTGGTTTTAAGTGGATGTATCATTGCACAATCTGAACAGTCCGGCCCAGGAGAGCTTTATGGAGCTCCAGAGGCTGTACACACAGATATGCCCACTAGGTAAAGCAGACTGTGGAAGTGAGTGATGGAATTGGATATCTAGGAACTGTGAGTGGGGGACAGAAGCAACCCCACGGGAGGGCTGAAGCGAAGAAGGGGCTGAGAACAGCTGCTCCAGTGGGTAGAAGAGATTGTGCTACTCTAATTGTATGGGCATGACCATGTGGATTGGGATGGATTATGTGAGGGTTGCCTCTTTTCTGTTGTTCCAGCATTTAGCCAGGAGGTTTGCATTTTACTCCATTGCTGAAGCGATGAAAGTTGTTCCCCTAGATGTTGGTGCCTTGTGAAACACACAACCTTTCCGAATGCCCTGGGTAACAGGAATTTTAATAGCCCATAAATCCTGTTCCTTCTTGCTACCATATGGTGACACTGTTGAGTAACTGTCCTGCAAAATCCAGTGGACCCATCTTGCTGGGGAATGTTGTCCTATGTTAGGCATCAGGTTGCAACAAGCTATTTCATACATCCATGCTCAGTCAATCCCCATGTCACAGTGCTAGGTGTATATGAGCTTTAAGCAATATGCGTAAGCTATGCCAAACCAACCATCTCCCATCAGACACATCCCTTTGTTGAGCCTAGGTTACTAGTACAGCCTCTTTTTCCTCAATGTGATTTTATTTTAAGAAACTTGTTACTTTTTCCTAACTTTGGTGACAGTCACTCTAATAAAGTTGAATGTTGGTTCCTTTGCTTCACAATCCCCTCAGTTTTGTTTGTTTGTTTTTTAATGCAGATCAATCTATATCCATGCTAGAAATGCATTTTGAAAAATGGATATCTCAGAGTAGTAGTTTTGATAGTGAGAAAATGTTCTAATAACTCACCCTCCACCACTAACCTTTGCTTTTAGGCGCTTCCTTGACTTATATTTAAGTAATTTAGAGAGCCCAGGCTAGTGCTTAATTCTCAACAATGATTTACTTAACGATGAATAAAATATCTTCTTTGGCTCTAATTACACAGAGAAGACAACAGTTGTCTTTCAAATAAAATAGAAAAAATATCTTTGCTATTCAAGGCATTGTATTCAAAAACGTTGCACAAATGAGTTTTTGTAAATAAGAGGCTATATGTAAGGGACTTTTTAAAGGTTGATGTCTTGCCTGGCCGGTGTGGCTCAGTGTTTGAGCCTGGGCCCATGCACCAAGAGGTAGCTGGTTGGATTCCTGGTTAGGGCACATGCCTGGGTTGCAGGGTCGATCCCCAGCAGGGGGTGTGCAGGAGGCAGCCAATGGAGTGGATGTTTTTCTCTCATTGATGTTTCTATCTCTGTCTCTCTTTTCCTCTCTCTCTAAAAGTCAATTAAAAAAAACATATTTAAAGATTGATGTCTTGTTAGTTTCATCAAATCAAAGGTCATTTATTTCACTCTGTGAGACCAGCTGAATTAGTTCATCTTAATAAAATAGTTGCATTAGAAAGAGTGGATATATTTTTACTGATAGCCATCATTTGGAATTAAGTTGCTTTTAGTTCACAGTTTACATTACTTTTTCCTCACAATTTAGTTAATATGCTCTAAATGACTTGCTATGAATAAATAATAAAGCCACCATTTTTGCTGCCAATTACATTTTTTAAACGTGCAAAATGTAAGAGATTAATTGAGCATCTCTCCTCTTTTATCCCTCGACTTGTATATCTGCTCTTATTTTTAGAAACCAAATATAAAATTAGTTGAACATATTTTGATAGGTTTAAATGTCTTTGGTGCAAAGGAAATGTCTGAGGCTTTCTAATTTGAGTAAATTTTAAAGAAAAGCTGGCTGGCATTAGGCAATCTGATAAATTCCTTTCCTGTGGAGAGCGGTAAGAAGGTCAGAGAAACAGAGCACTTACAAAAATGTTTCCCTGGGGAGAGGCGGTGGGGGTGGGGGACAGGGACAGAGCTGAGAGCCAGCTTGTTCAAAACGTTTCCATCCACTGGGTGTCACTGCTGATAGGAGACTGAACAAACTGAACGATATTCCTGTGGCAGCAAGAATTTCTGAGAGACAGGATGTGAAAACCCAGAGGTTTAGATGCTATCACTTTGACCTGCTATAGCAACTGGAAATTCATTGCATTTATTGGGTCAAGGGTGGTGAGCATTCTGAATAGGCTAATGGTACTATATAAAAAAAGAATGGAACATTCACATTCTTCCTTGTGGCTAAGTCCTGGTAATAGTTACATTCTTGAATGGATTAAATATGCTCTAATGATATGTGTCTGTTTTTCTCAGTTTAGCAAAAGAGCATTTACGGGAACAAAGGCCCACTGAGTTCTTTGGCATTGAGACATACCTGTAGTTTATCCCTGAATTCTCCAACTTGCAAGGAGTGGACTTAAAAAATTCTCTGGGTTGCTGAGGCAGACAAGGATTATGTTAATATTGGAGCTTTATTCTCATTTGGTTAAACAGAGTTGGCAAAGCCCATTGAAAATGGATCTATCTATGACCTAGGCTTCATTTGGAGCGTTTTATTATTCTTTTTATTTTTTAAAATATATTTTTATTGATTTCAGAGAGGAAGGGAGAGGGAGAGAGAGATAGAAACATCAATGACTAGAGAATCACTGATTAGCTGCCTCCTGCATGCCCCCTACTGGGGATCGAGCCCACAACCTGGGTATGTGCCCTTGACCGGAATTGAACCTGGGACCCTTCAGTCCACAGGCCGACGCTCTATCCACTGTGCCCAACTGGCGAGGGCAGGAGCATTTTTTAAATTGTTTTTAAAACACATGAAACTTATGTTAGAAACAGTTAAAGAAAGTAGATAGAAACTGAAACAATTTTCTTATTATGTTCTCGTGATGTTCTTTGTTTGTTTTAAAATATGACTGAAGTACTGATATAAAATAATAAGGTATAAAGTTGGTGTTAGGATTGGATAGAAGATGTAAGTGGACAAGGAGTGTTTTTCAAATCAAGAAAGAAATCTGGGAAAAGAGAGAAAACATAAATTTATTGAAGTGCAGGAGGAAGGTAAAGGAGAAAAGAGTGAAGGATATAAGGAGACAAGAAGTAGGGAAAAGCAAAAAAAAAAAAGAAGTAGGAATAGAAGACTAAGGAACTAAAGTTGAAAGGGAACCAAGAGAAGGGAAGAGGAATAAATACTTTCCCACCCTCTTATTTAATGATGTGAAGAGGGTCATTTTGGGTGCTTCATGTACTTTGAGAGGAACAAGCTAGAGGACAGCAAATGGCACAATCTATGACTTCAGGTAATTCAGAAACTCAAGAGATGAGTTGGTTATTAATCAGAGTAACCGGAGATGCATATTGAGGGCTGGTAGAGATAAATGGAAGTCATTTGAGGAAGAAATAATCCATGATCAATTTCAGGGCATGGACTCTACGAAAGTCTAATGGCTGAACTTGGGAACTAAGGACACACCACAAAGTCTCTCATGCGTCTTTACCCCTGCTGGCTTCCTGCATTCCTATTAACAGAACTGCCATAGCAGATTGTGGTGGGGCTTATTCCTCAGGAAAGCCTTCGGTTAAAAAATGAATCCTATTTAGAGTTCCATAGTCAACTTTCTGGCTTTTTTTTTTTTTAAATCCTCACCAGAGGACATTTTCATTGATTTTTTAGTGAAAGGGAGAGAGAGAAAGACAGAAACATCCATGTGTGAGAAAAACATTGACCAGTTGCCTCCCATACACGCCCCACATGCCCTGAATGAGGATCGAACTTGCAACCTATGTACATGCCCTGATCAGGAATCAAACCTGTGACCTTTCAGTGTATGGAACGATGCTCCAACCAACTGAGTCGTATAGGCCAGGGCTCAGCTTTCTGGCATTTTGAAGTAAGTTGTTAAGAGTGTAGGTGACAGCCCTGTGTAGGATCTTAGCTTCATATGATAGATACCGGAACTGTGTGTTCACTTCTCTGTTCTCAGCACTCAGCTCATGATAGCTGTTCAGTCAATTTTTATTGGATTGTTGAATTGACAAGTCTCCCAGGAGCATGAGTTTGACTTCCGAACATCGAGTTACACCTTGCATCTCCCAGCATTTTCCCTTGTCACTGAAATGGACATCCTTGTACAATAATTCAGATAGGTCATTAGCACTGAGACACTCTCACCTATTGAATACTGCCTGGGTTATTCAGCAGAGGGAGCCCTGGAGGTCTGCTGTTATTTAGGTCTCAGCAACACTGGAGCAATTGAAAGGGGGAAGTAGAGCATGGTCTCAAGTGTGGACTCTGAGAAAGAAGGCCTCTACTAAAAAGGACTGTCAGTGGCTAACTGGGCTCAAGTTTAAAAACAAATAAAACCTAGCAGCCATTTCTACACAGGGGCCTGTCATGCATACTGCACTTCAGGGAGAAGCCTGCACTGAGCTGCCTGCCTCTGGCACTGAATTGCCTACCTGCACTGTGTTTCTGCCATCTCAGCCAGCCCTTATAAAGGAGTTTCTAGAATCCTATTTTAACCAATAGGACTAAGGCTTTCCTCATCCAATCACAGCTGGACAGCTATATCCCTATCAGCTTCTTCACGGACCAATCAGAGTGGCTCCATTCTGACCAATCAGGACAGGGCCTTTTGGACCACTCAAACTGTGAGGATTTGGAGTCCTCATTTAGATGAGGACAGACCAATGAGGGACCAGGGGCAGGACTTCTGTCTGCATGTCAGCTCCTCTCTGGCTCTAGAGCTCACTTTTCCTATTCCATCAAGACTGACCTTTCCCTGGCTGAGCTGAAACACAGAGGATGTCTCACCTGAGCGGAGTCAGAACAGAGTGGAGCAGACCAGCGAGGAGCAGAGCAGCGCTGTCTAATCAGAGAAGGGCCTGGCCCCAGGACCACCTGGCCTCGGGGCCGCCTCACAGCCCTGCTGTTTTCACAGCCATGTTGTATCACAATTGAGTTGCACAGAATAAATTTTCCTTGTTCACCACACCCCACATTGAGGGTTCCTGTTGGCACTGAATTGGTGCTTGTCATTATCAGCTGACACAAGTCACCAAAGATGGTGCTCCAAGTATGTTGTTAAAGGGTTACCTTGGTGAGTAGGTGACTCCACAGACACAGTGCTTTCTTCAAAGTTGGCTCTTCTATTTTGAGAACACTCTTAATATGCTGGTTATGCCTGCCAGAACATTTTTTAAAATTTTCAGACAAATGAACACATTCTTGTGC
The DNA here is from genome assembly GCF_000147115.1 of Myotis lucifugus. Classification (NCBI taxonomy): domain Eukaryota; kingdom Metazoa; phylum Chordata; class Mammalia; order Chiroptera; family Vespertilionidae; genus Myotis; species Myotis lucifugus. The sequence goes on along the minus strand of NW_005871065.1, from coordinate 4,118,027 downwards.
TCAAAAACTGAAACAAAACTGGTATGGCCAATGGAAACAATGAAGTCCAGTTGCTTTTTAATATATTGTTGGTGTTGGTAAATGTACTCAAACAGAGGGTGCAGCAAATAGAATTGTTTTTATTCTCTTCCTTTAAATTAAGGTATTTAAAATATTTTTTCTTCCCTCATCACATGTGCAATTCTTCATACTAGTCTTGTCATTGGAATCATAGATGACAGGATGCCACTACCTGTTCTGCTCTAGTTTGTCACCTGTGAGATTATGATTATCTTAACTATATATCTTAAGTGGAAATATTCTAGAAATAATAAATGTTTTTCTCTACATGTTCTCAACATGAATAATGTTGCAAACTTAATTGACAGTAAAACTAGCTATGGTTGGCAGCTAAGTAAAATTGACTTTGGTTTTGGTCTCTTCTATGAAGTATGTGTGTGTGTTGTTAGGATATATATATATACATATATACACACTAGAGGCCTGGTGAACAAAGGTCATGCATGGAGGGGAGTGGTTCCTCAGCCCCGCCTGCACCCTGTTGGGAAATATTCGATCCTACAGGATCGGACATAAACCTGCAGTCGGACATCCCTCTTGCATTCCGGGACTGCTGGCTCCTAACTGCTCACCTGCCTGCCTGCCCTAACCACTCTGCATGCCTGTCTGATTCCCCTAACTGCTCTCCCCTGCCAGCCTGATCGCTCCTAACCGCATCTGCCTTGGCCATGCCACCATGGCTTTTTCCGAAGGACGTCCGGTCTAATTAGCATATTACCCTTTTATTAGTATAGATATATTTGGCTAAATTGCATCAGCAGAATGGTAAGAAAACTAGTCACAAATATAGAAGAGCTATAAACAGCAATGAGTGAAGCATTATCAACCAGTGCCAGGAAGCCTGGACTAGTTAGCAAAAACCTTCTTATGATACTAGTGATTGGATTGTGATATAAACTCCTAGGGGCAGAATACAGACTTCATCACTAAAAACATTTTCAAACTAGGAAATACCCATGGCTGTATTCTTGGACTAGTTCTATATTGATGTGGGCATGTACTAAATGCCTTTGGGTTTTCTAGGTTTATATTCATCTTTGCATTATTTTTGTATTCTATTTTTCTCTACTTTTTCCTTCTAATTGCTCAAAAGTATTACCAGAGGCTAGTCTTTTATTTTTGTGCTTATTGTGCAATTTTCTTTAAGTGCACACACATTATTATGGAGATTAAATGTGTATGATTAAATCAACATGATTAAAATTTAATGAGAAAAATTTCTAAGATCTTGTTTAATAATGTATGCCTCGATTACTTATTCTTGGTATTTCTCACATAATTTGTGGGGCAAAATGTGTGTGTATGTGCATGTATGTGTTTTCACTGGCAAATAAGCCTACAGTTGTGATATGAAACTAAGCAACTTAGGAAAATGAAGACAACAAAAAGCAAGGTAATAGTAGAGGGAAAAGAAAAAACTCATTTTTTCTACTACAATATAGTTATTCTGAATAGTGAACTTTCCTGCACACAAGGTGCTGACAGTATAAATGGATTATTTTTTTTTCTGTGAACCGCTATTTGAACTGATGAGTTTGTGTCCCCTTATAGATGGGAAGAATGAAGGGTTTACTCTAATGTTCCCTTAATGAGACATACTGTGCAAGAAATTGAGCCTATATCGCTGGGGTAAAACCAACACATTTTAGGGTGGAATCTATATGCATAAGAGGCTTTATTGATATTTCATGATAATTTAATGCATGCATAGCTTATTATCTATAATGCAGTGTTGCCCAACACATAATTTTCATTGACTTAGTAACATTTGAACTAGAAACAATTTAAATCTTTTTAAGCAGGTCCACATAAGTGGTTTCACAGTGGAGATAAACTTTATTTGCCTCTCTGTCATAGCTTTGTGGATTATGTGCAAAGAAAATTATAACCAACAGTAACACAAATAGGTTACCTGTTAAAAAGAGTTTTAGTAGCTCAGTCCTTTTGATTTGACTATATTAGATTATTAAATGCTCTGGACTCTCAAATTTATTGGGTAGAGACCTTAAAGAAAAACAAGTCTAAAAGATAGCATTGCTAGCTAAGATATTATATACTCTACTCTTTGCCTCATTAGGACTTTCTCAGTCCATAAAAATAATCATAAACCATAACATCAGTTTGGATTTTTGTTTTTCATCACTCAGTAAGAAGACAGTGTCAATGTGGTGAGTATGTCATATATTTTTCCTATCTATTTCATCTCATTGAGCAAAGTGTTTCCTTTTGGGTTTTATAAGCTTTGTGGGTTTTTCTTTTACTCTTTCATGAATATTTTCGCCATGACTTTAAACAATAAACAAAAAGGTCCTCTTATTTCCCAAAAAGCAAATGAACAACATAAAGTGTCTGAGTTCATTCATTTCATGTTCTCTCATGTTATTCCCAGGTAAACACTGATTCATTCTCTGAATTTATCTGAACCATCTTAGATATAAGATTATGGAATCTCTTAACCCAGGGGTATTACCCCTCTCCCTGGGAACCTTGGAAATATTTGAGAATGTTGTTAATTATCACATGCCTGGGGGCTCCTACTGCCATTTCTAGGATGTTGGCCAGAGGATGCTACACATCCTGCAACATGTGGGACTGTCCCGCACAATGAAGACTGTTCCCATCTGATATGCCAGTGGTGCTTTGCAAAGAAACAGTTTCATTCTTAATAGGAGAGAAAACTATGGTCCTCCCTGGTTCCCAGCAGGTCATGTTAGGTGTCCCTGTTTAGTGTTTCCATAGTAGCTTTCTCATCTATTCCACCTTTTTTGTGAGGTTGTCACTCTATGGCTGTCTCCCACAGATAATTGTGAGCCCGTGCAGCATATGGCTGTTCATGGTTGATTTCCAAGGTAGGAACTCAGTGCAAAGTTTTGGCTACAATAAACTAGTAGGGCATCCAGGAAGCCAATTTAGTTGAAAGAGAAAACAAACCAGAAATGTAATCTGTATTAAAAATAGAAATAGAATTTAAAAGGGTATTGTTATTTTTCTTGTGTTGCGTCATGATGCATCATATTTTGATTAAACTGTGGTTTGTTCAGAACTTAAAGAAGTTTCCTTCAAGATGTTGGAATAATGATTGATATATTGGCAGTCACCTAATCAATCTTATTTCACAGAAGACAATCCAAAATCAGAGACTTTAACTGATGTGTCACTTGACTTCTTGTTCACATAGATACTTATGATAAGGTCAGAACTAGAATATAGTAGTGTTAAAACCCACATGGACAGGTGCTGTACCTTTCAATATCTAATATGCTGCCTGCTGTCTGGTGAGAACTCAAAAGTACCAGTTAAATATGATACTTCCTGACTCCTAGTCCACATCTCACTCAGTTACACCACATTGCCTCAGATTATTTGAAAATAAAACAGATACCCATTGGCCCATAAAAGTAGTTTTCTTTGAGGCAGGATAAATGTCTCCATTAACAAAAATTTTAAGATGGGTCTCTTAAAATAAAATGACAAATCAAGCAGTTTTATAATAGCAAATTCCAAATACTCAATGTATTGTCAAACTCCATTACAAGATGATCAAAATAATCAAACTATATAAAACATAATGATATGGAACTTGTTTCTTGGTATTCACCTACCCATGGTGGATGGATTTATTAATGTGTATTGCATGAGCCATGCTAATAATATTCTAGCAGCAATCTGGTTCCTTGCTGTGATTTATATTCTAGTGTACAAAACTAGACTATGCATTATCACCTTTTCTTCGCACATTTTCTCCCTAGTAATAATATAGAGTTGACAAAGGCAGGGACTGAAAATCTTTAATTGCAAATGATAAAGAGGAGCAGCTTCTCTTTATCCAAGATTTATCAGTCTGCAAAGAGTAGCAGTGTGAGTAAAAATATAACTGTATTTACATCTTATTAAGCATATTAACTTCCTCAAGCATACTGTTTAGAGTTGTCTGTTAACACTTTTCATCTATACTCTAAGCTTTGTTACCTGCTGTGCTATTCTTATTTTTTCCCCTCTTCTGGCTCAGAGCTCAATGGAGAGTAATTTGATGAGTGATACTGTGTACATAAGGCTGCATCAATTAATTCTCTGGTATGAAATTCATCTTTCTCCTGGTTCTGTTGATCACATTGCATGGGCAAACGGGGACTGAATTTGGTGGATAGTTCCGGCACAATTAAGTAGTAAACCTAAATTTGTGTGACTTTGAAAAGAAATGAAGAGACGTGTAACAATTAGCAAAAGCAGACTAATATTCACCATGTATATATTTTAACACTATAAGTATTAACATACATGTTCTTTGGAATGAATGTTAGTGTTTTTGTTATATGCTGGTGTGTAGAGGGCCACCTCAAAACTTAGCAGCTTAAAACAATGTATTATTCTCTCTCACAGTTCTGCAAACAGAGTTCATCTGGGCTCTCCTCACTAAGAGTCTATCATGAGGCTCTTATTGAATCGTGGCCAAGGAAAGTTACTCGAAGGCTCAGTTGAGCTGGACATCTAAGGCAGATGGCTGTTGCCTCAGCTGGGCTGGCTACAACACCCAGAAACTGCTTGGGCAACATAACGAAAACTCTCCACAAAGCTAGTTTGGCTTCCCCACAAAATGGCAGTCTCTAGAGAGTGTGACTCTATATATGATGGCTGATTCCCCCTCAGAGTGTTTAAAGAAACCAAGTCAGAAGCTGCAAGGTTACTTGTGACCCAGCTTCAGAAACTGAAAGGTGCCACCTGTATACTAGTATTCTATTTTTTTTTCCACAGGTCAGACTAAATTCACTGTGGGAGGGAACTACAAAAGACCATAAATAGCAGGGGATAGAATTCATTGGGAAAACTTCTTTAAGAGACTTACTATCTTAATGTGTTTAAATAATCTATCTTTTCAGTCTAAATCACTATAGATCAGTAATACTGTGTAAGTGGAAGAAAATCTAAAATTATAAATTTTTATGAATGAATGAATTTTACATATTTTACGTGAATTCCTATTTTAGTATTTATTTAATTTTGATATTTTCTGAGGCACCACATCCAGATGATCGTTTTTTCTTCCTTAGCAATCTTAGTACATAACTGTATCCGTTATTGATTCCTAGTGGCAATACATTGACAACCAGTTCAATAAATACTTTAAAAATTCTGTCAAGGGGTGAAAAGAAAATTCTACAACCTTCAAACATGAAAATAAAGACATATGTGAGTTTGAAAGCTGCAGGTAGTGCCCCTGCCTGTCATATCTGATTCTCATTTATTGATTTATTGATCATTTATTAGATAGCTATAATGGTCTGGAAAATCTGACCATGATACATACAACATGGTTTCTGCCTTGAAATTAATGCTTTTATAAAGCTTTCTTCTACTATATCGGGGATTCTCAAACTTAATGCACAACAGAGTCACTGGAAGGCTTGTCAAAACACAGATGGCTGGACCTCACCCCAAGAGTTTCTGATTTATTTGGTCTGGGAAGGGGCTTGAGGATTTGCATGTCAAACATATTGCCAGGGAATTCCCTTGCTGCCGGGACGGTACACTGAGAACCACTGTGCTAGACAACATTCTCATCGTGTCTGTTTCTCATCTGATTCAGGACTACAGCAAGGTCTGGCAAATCCTGCCAATTTGCAAGACACAACCAAATATAACAAAATGATGCCTGTGGACTGAGGATAATCCTTGGGTTCAGGTTTTCCAGGAGTAGTGACCCCTGAGGATTTACGCTCTTACTGAATCAGAGTAAGGAATGACTGAAAAAGTCAATTGGTCAAATTCAATTTTTAATATTGGAAAACCCATCAACTGTTTTATCACAATTGGTTTACACAGAAGAGACCTTAGAGACAACCTAATTTCCAGAAAGGCAATAATATAATGGAAAGACCATGGAATTCAAATCAGAAACCAGGATGAGAGTTTTGATTTGACCACTACTTACTTGCTGTTATCTTGGAAGTGTTTCCTTTATTTTTGAGAACATTTTTTTCACTTACCTGTAAAATAAAAACATAAGATTCACATTATAAAAGTGTTAAGAAAATCAACTATCTCAGTTGATTTTCCTATAGAAAGCTTTTCATAAGTTATTATGCAGGTCTTCAAGATATTTGAGTTCATTATTAACTAGTAATTGAGTGAGCGGTGTCTTGCTTTACTACTAATTGGAATCCTCAGACCTGTTGGTCTTATTCCCCATAGTTATTCAGGCAATCTAAGGTGATGAATTGATTCATTCTTTAGCATATCTTTGATCTCTCCTTTCCTTTTTAATAATTACATCATTGCCTTTAACTTCATTATTTCAAGTCTGGTTTAAATGCAGTTTTTCTGCCTGAGGCCAATATCCCCCCAAAACACACCTCACCTGCTATCTTATGTACACACCCAAATAAGCACTTTATTTACACTATAAATTCTTCTCTCAGGAAGAAAATGAAGTATGAGAAGAAAGATAATAAGTTATTATTTACTAAATACTTATAATGTTCTAGTCATTGTGGTAATAAACTATCCGTGCATTAAGTTTTTTAACATTTGCAACAACACTTTGAGGTAGACTCTATTATTTTTCTAACTAGAGGCCCGGTGCACAAATTCGTGCACGGGTGGGGTCCCTTGGCCTGGCTGCCAACTGGGGCTGGCTGAAGGGGAAGGACTACAGGAGGTTGGCTGTGGGAGCTCACTGACCACCAGGTGGCAGCTCCTGCGTTAAGCATCTGCCCCCTGGTGGTCAGTGCACGTCATAGCTACCGGCCAGTCATCTAGTCAGCCGGTCGTTCAGTCGTAAAGGTCAACTTTTATATATATAGTTTTTATGATTTAGGGAGTCGAGGGCTAAATAAATTTCTAAGGTCAAGCAGTAGTAAGGGCTAGAACTCCAATGCAAATGCAAGTCTATCCAAGTCCAGAGGCTAGTTACTTGCAAGCACCCTGTAGTTGACCCTAAGTCTTTTCTGGCTTCACAGAGCCCAAATAATAAAGGGAGAACCTAAAACAAAACAAACTAGCTCTGGGAGAATCCTTCTAAATTTACTTCTCACCACCTCTACTTAGTCTGGGCTTGGTTGCTTATTTTCCATTTACTATTACTAATTCACATTCTTACATTCTTTTTTTAAAAAGATATTTTTGTTGATTTCAGAGAGAAAGGGAGAGCGAGAGAGAGATAGAAAATCAATGATAAGAGAGAATCATTGATAGCCTGCCTCCTGCACACCCCCCACTGGGGATTGAGTCTGCAACCCAGGCATAGGCCCTGACTGGGAATTGAACCGTGACCTCCTGGTTCATAGGTTAATGCTCAACCACTGAGCCACACCAGCTAGGCTTTTCTTGCATTCTTTTATTCACTCAACAAATATATCTTGTGATGGCAAGGATGATGATGATGATGGTGATGATGTTAATGTTAATGTTAATGTTAATAATAACAATCGTTCTTCATCTTTACTGTATATTCATGATATGCCCAGGATTGTTCTGAGTTCTTTAAATATACTAATTTTGCATAACAACATTTACAAGTAAGTACTATTATTATCTCCATTTTGTATATGATTGAACTGAAGAACATGCTGGTAGGTTGAGAAGCTGGAGTTCAAACCTGTCTAATTGACAGCAGAGTCCATGATCTTCACACCTAATATCTGGGCCCCTATGCCATATACTATCTACTACCTTTTCCCCCACATACACATTTTCTCCACTTTAAAATTGCCATCCTCCTTTTTCTCTACCCATCAAAATCTATTTTTTTAAAGGTCAAGGTAAAATTCCCCTTCATAAAGTTTCCTGGGTTAAACCACATCACCCAGCATTTGCACCATTCATTTTCTCTGTTTGACTCTATAAATACAAAATCTTTTCTCTCAAACTAATCAAACAAGTTTGACTAATGGGGGCATTTTCTATTCCTAGTCTCTCCGTACCTGGCAGGGTGCTAGAGGACTAACATTAGGAGCACAATATAGTTTTCAGTGACCATGTGGCAAATAAACCTGTATTTTTTTTTTCTGTCTCACATAACTTTTTCTCTGCCACCACCATGGGAATATAACACTTAAAAAAAAATCTGGTCTTCTAAGTCTAGCTCAAGTTTCACTTTTTCTATGAAGTTTTTATAGACTTTTCCTGCTAAAGTGAATGCCTTCTCTGATTTTTTTAGCAGTTATTGTCGCAACATATATTTGATTGCACTGTTATAGTTTTAATACAAAATTTTCTGTTGTAAATTGGACAGAATACCAACAAATATTGAGCATCCTTAGAAGGCATTGGTTGGAATTGTTTAGTCCTTTTTATGAAATACCCACAAGTATATTGGTCTTAACTGCTGGTGATACAGTTAAAAGAAAAAAATTGTACAACGAGTCAATTTCTGGATAGTGTAGATATAAAAAAAACACCTGAAATAAGTTTGAAAATCCTGTTAGAGATTGTACTGAAGGTGCCTAACATTTACCAGTCATAATGTCTTAGAGTTGAGAAGGAGACTTGGTGAGTTTCAATGATACTATCAGTGAAATATTACCTCCCACATTAAATGTAGGTTTTATTGCTCCTCTCCATGGTATATATGATCTATTTCTGGCTTTTCAGCTCTTTCTCATTTTACATTTTTGAAAGTAAATATTGTGGAAGAAAAGCCTGAAAGGTATATATTCATATTCACACCAAGAACGCACACAGATGGATATCCGAATCCATGTTTCTTATAATTTTTTAAAATAAAAACTAATATTGATTAAAGCAAGATATCTGTAGAGCAGATGTCTGTATTTCTCCAACACCAGCTGTTCAGATGAGGTTTCCATGAAGTGTAAAGTCCGAGTATTGCTGTTCTATGTCCTATATAGTCTTTTTATTTATTTTTTCAAAACAGTAAAAGGAAAAAAAAGGGCTTCAGGAAGAGTGAGGCAAACTGTTGGAATGATATTGCATAAATTTAGTTCTTTTTCTCCAGTCATATATGTGCAAAGTCTCTGAGACAGGACTTAGGAGCAAAGAAATTGAATGCATACCAAATATTTCCTTTTCATGTATGAAATATGCAGAACCACTTCCCTTGCTTTATGGTAATTCAATTTTATAGGGTTAGCAAATATTTTTTCCTCCAGACTTTAAGATCAAGAGGGCTTTTCAACTTAGAAATAAATATCCTGCCTCTACCAAGGGCTTCGCCTTGAGTAACCTTTCTAACTAACTGGGGAGGTTGCTTGCTATGAATGTGTTTGCATATGAACTTCAAGCAGGTTTTATTGACATAAGATGTCAGTCTAACAAGGTCCTAGCATCAAGGGAGGAGAGCAGAGGAGCTGTACTAATTGTGGCATGAAGAGCATGTAAGTGTTTTCATTAAAAGTCAGTACTCACGCAGATTTTCAATGCACCATCTGGTGCTCTTTGCACTGATATTTGAAATGCAGGAAGCTGATTTAGTTACCAGATTTCTTCATCAAATTCTCACATATTTATCAACTACTTTTTATTTTTACCATTTCTAGGTAATGTAAGTGAAAGCAGAGTAATATGCTCTCCATATTTCATTATATTTCTTTGGATATATTAAATCCAAATTGCAAAATATTGCCGAAATATAGTTTTAGTACTATTTAGGAAAATTTAACTTGACCATCCTATTTAAGTAGGAAATTTCCCATTTAATTAGGAAATTAAGAACTACTTGGAAATGTTGATATTGAACTAAATTTATTTACAAAAGTTTTGGCATTTGTGTGTGTGTGAGGGGTTATGGATGTGGGGACAGTTCTTAGTCCTCAGATGTATTTATGAAAATTATAAAAAGTTTAGGAAGTACATGTTAGGGCTACAATTACTGCCTATAGGCATATATAATTAGACATTTTTATTTTATAGCTGAACTTATTGTTTGCTCTGTTTATCATTGTTTGTTCAATGTGTGTGCAGCTATATGAAGAAGACACTATTCACTAACATTTTTTGAATGTATGTTTATTTTATCAGATTGTTTATTTGCACTATCTTCACTCTTTTACCCATTAAAGCCATGTTTTAATGAATGAAAGACTGAGAGATTGGGACATTTTTAGAAATAATAATTCATTCAATTAATAAGAACATATTGGAGACTTGATATATGCCTGACACTATTCCTAGTGCTGAGAATTCTTCAGGGGATAAAGTAAGAGGGGCTGATAAATAATGAGTGTTTAAGTCCTTTGCATGCATTGCCTTGTACAATAATCACAGTAAAATCATGATGCAAATGCCATCACTTACCTTTTACAAATAAGAAAACTGATGCTTAGAGAAGTTAAATAATTACCAAAGGTTTCACAGCTAGGAATAGCGAGTCTAGGATTTAAAAGCAGATTTTCCTGGCTTGTCTTTACTGTCCATTTCTGCCTATGCTAACACACATAAAATGTTAATGGAATTGGCATTTAATATTCTGCTTTTCAGTAAAATGCAGCCAAATGCTATATTTATAAATTCAATTGCAATAGTGATTATCATCAGTTGTGCTTGTCCCATTTCACTGTGCCATGATCATACTTTTCTCTTTGCATCTTTGTAGTCACATAATTTATTTTAGTTGGATCCTCACTGCTCCTCTCTTTACTCCTTAGGTAAATCTTAAACTTTGGATCCCTTTTCAGGTTCAGTTAAGACTCACTTATTCCTCCCCTGATTCTTCTCTGTTTTCTTCAAATTTCATTGAGTTTCCTTTCTTTTTGAATTTCTGCGGTACTTACTCTCTGTTCTTTTACTAAATTGACTGCTAAAGTATGTATTATGTTGTCTTGCTTTATTTATTTATTCTCAGTTATATTTTGACCTTTTAAAATAAGTAATTAAATCTTTTTTAGTGTTTCCACCAAACAAACAGTCAGACAGACAGACAGGCAGATAATACATCAGGATGTTAATGCATGGTAGAAGAGAAATTAACCTGAGGTTGCGTGAATAGTATTTAAAAAACAACCTAGTCTAACAGGTTTCGTGAATAATGTTGTCATACTTGCTTTTCCCTGCTGTCAGTAAAATAGGCATGAAGATATTAATTTGTGGAAATGCCACATTTCAAAACAAGAAATGACTGACAACAGATCAGGACGTCAATAGGAAATCCATGTCAGGGAAGGGCATCGCAGCGATCACAACTAATCCAATCATCCTGCCCAGGAAAACTCTCAGAAGTCACCCCATCTCCAGCATACATTGGAAATGTATTATTGATAAGATTAAGAACTTGCAGAATGTCATCAGAGGCCTGGCCTCCTTAAATGCAATCAATTTGAAATAATTTCAAAATGTGAAAATATCAGCACACAGTGAAAGTATTTTGCAAGGATTAAGTTTGCCGCTTCAATGACTCGGGCAAATGCTGTGGGTGGTTATCATAAAGTCGGAAAAAAGGAAAGTTGGTAAGAATCTGTCAGTATGCCTCCATCCTGGCTTTGATGACACTGTGCCCTGATCGTGGACACAAGTACTCTTGCCTATAATGGAAGATGACTCATGGAGTTACCATGGCATTATGAAAATATTGTGTAATCCACACTTTATTGAGTATAAAGTGATTAAACAGAAAGTCTCCCAGCTACCGTTGCCTTGGGAAGTTTTAATGATGCGACACAGTACGTGTCAGGGTTGGTGCCCAAATGGAGAATCTGTGCTTTTTTCAGTCTCCAAGCAGGAACTAACTCTCCCCACCAGAGGGTCTTTAGAAGTCCTTCCACACTTAGGTGGGGTGGGCACATCACTAGAGCAGAAAGTTACTTTTTTTCCTGCAGACAGACTAGAAGAAAAATGATAGACACCAAGTTCTCATTTTAGAACAATGCAAGAATTATATATGTATACCTAGGTGTTACAGATGTATTTGACAGATTAATAAGTAAAGGTTTGGTTTTCAAAATCCCTACACTGAATTTTTATGTAAGCGAAGACCAAGTCTTGGTACTATGGACTCTGAAGCAAGAAATGAGTCTCAGAAGAGAAAAATATGGAACACCAAAGCAAGGTCAGACTTCACCATTACAGGGAATAGTCTGCAAGCCACACTGGTTCATGCTCACCACGAGCTTGTTATTACTAATTAGACACATTGCTATGCTTCAGATACACACTATATACTTTTCAGTATCAAGGGAAAGTAAACAGAAGTTATTCCTCACTCTCATGGCATTTATGGATTAATAGCAAAGACAGATTAAAATAAGAATCATCCAAATGAAACATAACTACAATATATTTTAAATGCTATGAATAAAAAGTACAGGGAGGGGAAATGATTACAAAGTTTACTAAAAGTGACTTAATAAAGCCTGTTGGGGTGGGGGGTGGAAGAGTAGGGAGTTTTCCTAAGAAAGTGTCATTTAAACTAAGATCTGAAGGATGAATGGGCATTAAGTTGGAAATTAATTGGCAGGGAAGAAAACAGAGAGGAGTGAGGAGAGGTGGACAGACCATGTGCCCAAACTTGGTGTGAGTGGATCAGTAAGCTGGCCAGAGTGGCTGGGACTAAGAGAGAAGGGGAAGGTGGAGGTAGACAGCAGACCTCCTGGACTTTATGGGCCCACTGTAGTGTATTGGGCTTGAGTTTAATGGAGAGTTACTGAAGCTTTTAAGATAAGAGGATGACATTATTTATATTTGAAAATATGTCTTTCTGTAATATAAACTATAGATTAATGGTGCTGAATAAGTTAGAAAGGAACCAAACCAAAGAAAAACAGCCCTTCCTAACTCCACTCTCAGCTGCAGGAAGGGGGAACAGGTACTGTGTCTTTCATGGCACATGCCAGTAGATGTGAGGTTATGTGGTATTCTACCAGGTACAAGGAAGAGGAGTGAGCTATGAACACGATGGGAGGTGGAACGAGTCATACTGAAGAGAGGTTTGCAGAGTTTTCCCTGATAGTTGGGAGGGGATGAGAGTTTCCAAGTCCCGAGATTGGTAGGGGTCTGGCAAGGAACCTCCAGAGAGGTGACTGGATCTTGGATCCTAGAGTTCAGGAATGCTGGTCTATGTGGGTCGTTCATGGTCAGTGAGAGCACTGGCCATGGAATCCTAGGTTATCATGGCAATGAAGTAGTGCCACTGTATTTTCTTTTAAATTTATATTTTTATTGACTTCGGAGAGGAGGGGAGAGTGAGAGAGAGATAGAAACATCAATGATGAGAGAGAATCATCGATTGGCTGCCTTCTGCATGCCCCCTACTGGGGATCAAGCCCACAACCCGGGCATGTGCCCTTGACCGGAATCGAACCAGGGACCCTTCAGTCCACAGGTCGATGCTCTGTAAAACTGAACCAAACCAGGTAGGGCCCACTGCATTTCTTAAAAGACTCTCTTGGAATAAGCAAGGAGCATGTACTGGTAAGCAAAGCTCTTTCTTAATTTTGCATGACACAAATTGGAAGATAGATTCTCCAAGACTTGGAGACTGAATTTCTACTAGTTAATTATGGAAATGTTGAGCAAAGGCTGTTTTAATCCATAGGTTTGCTATATAGTGATTAATGACCAGAACATCTGAAATCACCCCTTTTCTACACATATGTTAGTATCATCATCTTCCACAATTAATGACAAATAGTGACTTTTCAACTTTCTCCTTCTCCCTTCTCAACTTCCATTAAGTTTTAAGTCTCCTCCCCACTTGGTGAGTAATATATATTTATAAGAAATAGCTTTGTGTTTTTACTGAAAATTCTATTGCATTTTTTTTCAACAAACTTACTTATTGCTGTGTATCTGTCATGCTGTGTTATATATTTCACCTTTCTGCACATGTTTCTTAATAATGTGCTGTTTTGAGACCAGTAATATTTTATATCATAGCATATTTGTTAGTTGTATATAGGTGAGCTTTAATTATGTGTGTTTTACTTATGTTTAGAAAATTGATTGAGGGTTTAGTTCACATATATTATAATTTTCCCATGTAAAATAACGAGAAAAGAGCTGCCGTTCAGCATTTCTTGTCGCAGAACAGCAGATTTTTCAGGAATGAATTACCGATATTACGTGGAAGATGCATATCTTTGGATTTTCCAGTTTCTATAATGGAGGAATCAAGAGAGAAGGGGTTGTTCTGTAGAGTTATCACATATTAGTATGTGTAAATGTGTGGAAGATTTTTGGGGGGATATTAGTTGTCTGGTGTTTTCACACATAGGTAGGGAAGCCAAGTAGGCATTTGCTCGTTATGAAAAAACAAACACACACAAAGAAAAACACTGGGGAATGATCAGAAACCATTGGAGTTCCTTTACAGTGAACCAGTTGTATTTGGGCCAGCAAATAAATCATGACAGGGAACTCTGCGCATAGGGTCCCAGGATATCCACCTCTAAATGCATAGGTGAACCCGATTGTGTCACAGAGGCACTATGTAATATTGACTCCTTGGAAGCCAGAAATTGAGGACAGGTTGCTGCTGCATATAGCAGTGCTTTATAGAATCTTTTAATTTATATCATAAAACTCCTCTGAGATATGAGTTATATTTCATGTGGCCAGAGCAATTGACTCAGGCTCCTTTAAATGTCACTATGTATAGGAGAGAGACATAGCCATACATTTCTATGAACATCCCATATATGTACAAGTGAGATGCAAAGAACATATGTTCAGCTATAAATATGTTCATATAAAGCAGTCTAGTCCTCCTGTGAGTAATCACATGCCAAGACATTTGTGGAAATGCAAATAAAGTGCTTAGAAGTGTTTTTAGCACTTTGTAAGTGCTCAGTAAATGTTAACTCTAAAGGTAATATTGTAATTCTCCTTATGTTTCTACTCCTCTTCCTCCTCCTCTGCTCTTTCTTCCTCCTTTATTCGTTGCTTCGCTGATAATGCCATATAGCACTGTTACTGATTCCTAGTCACCCACTTTCAAAACCAAAGTCATGGTTAATTCCCTTCCCTACCCTCCTACTTTTCCAATAAATTCCCTTCTAAGATCAATTTCACTGCCACACCCTTCAGTTAGTTATGACCTCCATTTCATGCTTACTGCCACTGACTTGTTTATTTATTCTTTGATTAAAAATTATTTATTGGGGTGACATTGGTTAATAATGTGTAGGTGACAGGTGTAAAATTCTATAATATATCATCTGTATATTGTACTATGTGTTCATCACCCAAAGTCAAGTCTCCTTCCATTACCATTTATCCCCCTTTACCCTCTTTTTTCTCTCCGCAGGCCCCCTTTCTTCTGGCAATCACCAAACTGTTGTTTGTGTCCATGAGTTTTTCTCCCCCACCCCTTTGGTTAATCCCTTCACCCTTCTTACCCAGCCTTCAACTCCCTCCCCTCTGACAGCTGTCAATATCTTCTCTGTATCCATGAGTCTGTCTCCACTTTGGTAGTTTATTGTGTTCATTAAATTCCACATGTAAAGGATATCATATGCTACTTGTCTTTCTCTGACCGGCTTATTTCACTTAGCATAATACTCTCCAGTTCCATCCATGCTATCACAAAAGGTAAGATTTCCTTATTTTTTTTTTTATGGCTGAATGCTATTCCATTATGTAAATGTACCACAGCTTTTTTATCCACTCATCTACTGATGGGCACTTCCAAATCTTGGTTATTGTAAATAACGCTGCAATAAACATAGGGGTTTCTTCAGATATATTCCTAGAAGTGTAATCTCTGGGTCATAAAACAGTTCCATTTTTATTTTTTGAGGAAAATCCATACTGCCTTTCGCAAGTGGCTGCACCAGCCTGCCTTTCCACCAATAGTGCACTAGGGTTGAGGATTCCCTTTTTTCCCCATTCTCGCCAGCACTTGTTCCTTGATTTGCTAATGATAGCCATTGACAAATGTGAGGTGATAGCTCATTGAGGTTTTAATTTGCATTTCTGTGGTTATTAGCTATATTGAGCATTTTTTCATATGTCTATTGACCACCTGTATGTCCTCTTTGGAGAAGTATCTATCTAGATCTTTTGCCCACTTTTAGTTGGATTGTTTTTTGTTGTTGAGTTTTATAAGTTCTTTATAAATTTTAGATATTATGCCTTTTTCAGATGTATAGGCAAATATATCCTCCCATTCAGTGGGTTGTCTTTTGATTTTGTTGATGGTTTCCTTTGCTGTGAAAAAACTTTTTACTTTGATGTAGTTCCATTTGTTTATTTTTTTCTTTTGTTTCCCTTGCATGAGAAGCTATATCAGAAAAAATGTTGCTACAAGAAATGTCTGAGATGTTACTACCTATGTTTTCTTCTAGGATTTTTAAGGTTTTGAGTCCAACATTTAAGTCTTTAATCCATTTGATTTTATTCTTTTGTATGTGAAAGAAGGTGTTCTAATTTCATTTTTTTGCACGTATCTGTCCAAATTTACCAACATCATTTACTGCAAGTGATGGCGAACCTTTTGAGCTCAGTGTGTCAGCATTTTGAAAAACCCTAACTTAACTCTGGTGCTGTGTCACATATAGAAATTTTTTGATATTTGCAACCATAGTAAAACAGAGACTTATATTTTTGATATTTATTTATATATTCAAATGCCATTTAACAAAAATCAACCAAAAAATGAGTTCACGTGTCATCTCCTGACACACGTGTCATAGGTTCGCCATCACTGGAATAGACTGTCTTTACCGCATTGTATGTTGTTGCCTCCTTTGTCAAATACTAATTGACCATGAAGGCATGGGATTATTTCCAGGCTCTCCATTCTGTTCCATTGATCTATATGTCTGTTTTTATGCCAGTTCCATACTGTTTTATTACTATAGGCTTGTAGTAGTATACTTTGATATCAGCCCATTGCAAGGAATCTGACTTTCATGATTCCTTCACTGGATAATCCTGCTTGTCTGTTTCCACAACATCTTAAGTTACACCAATTTTTGACTCAAACCTATCTTTCTGGTCCTGTCCCCAATGACTCCCCTCTGCTTCCTATGCTGTCTCTCTTTTTTTTTTTCTTTGAATATTTATTTCCTGTGCTATCTTTGTTTAAAAGATTTGCGCATGTTGGAAAATCCTACCCTCTTTCTCACCTCAACCCTCCATTCCTACACTTATTCTTGTCTGCTACATCAACTTCATGATTATGTTATGTAACTTTCAGAAACCATATTAAAAACGTTCGGCTTCATGGAATCTTCTTTCCCATTCACCTAACATATTCTGTATTTTGACAGAGAAGTGCAATATTTAAAAAAGTGAAGTGCGATACTTTAAAATTAAAATAGTTCTTGAGTGACTTTTTAAAACCGGTATGTTTTAATGCTTTTTATTAAAACTAAGGAACACAATAGTGTTTTTGTCCAAAAATTCCATTTAATTAATAAAATAATGCAGGGTACCCAAACCGACTTCGAAATGTCAGGAAATGTTTCAGGAACTAAAGTTTTATTGAACCATGTGAATGGGAATAGGACAAGCCAAGGTATCAGTGTCAGGCTTCTGGTAAAAGTGACTGCAGACTTCTCAGCTCCAGTTTCCATACAGCTCTGTGAGTCAGGCAATGAAATGTGAGCTTCTTTAAAAAACTGTCTAAAATTGCATTACCCACAGGTTTGGGAATATAGAATATGTTAACTAGGAATGATTTTTGATGCAAAATGCAAAACCTTAGCAGGACCCGAAAAGCCTCTGAAGAAATCAGATCATACCTGGGACAGATATATACTCAACTTTGAGGAAGTATCAAGGACAGCTACAAAATAGTCCCAATGATGTGAGTAAAGCATAGGGAATTGTCAATAATATTGTGATAACTATGTATGGTGCCAGGTGGGTACTGGAAATACCAATGAGAGCGCTATGTAAAGTATATGATTGTCTTACCACTGAGCTGTACACCTGAAACCAATACAAAATAAAATTGAAAGAAAAAATAGATGAAACATAAATAAAAGAGTTAAGGTGAAACTAATGCGGTACTCAATTGCATGCATGAGCTGGCCCAGGGTGTATTTCAGAATGGTGTGAGATTGCTTCCTGTCTAGGAATAGAGGCTGCAAAATAATAATCTATATTTTGGAGAGAACGAATAAGCAATTGCATAGGACATCAGAATATACTGCTTGTGATTTGTTTCCTTGAATCATTACTATTGGAAAATGTTTCCTAAGTACTTATGATGTCTGAAGAGCTATCCACACACACACAGACAGATGTGGCCACCGCCCAGTGGTTTTGCCATCCAAATAAAACTGGTAACAAAGCAGATGTAAAAACACCGGAAGATGGATGACTTACATGGAGGTGATGCAGTTTGCATATGGTTTCATTTTTCTGGTTTTTTTTTTCTTTGAGGCCTCTCCCATTGCTCTATGATTTTAAAAGGATGCCATGTGTGAGGTCACACGATTGCATTTTGGTCCTGTTTTCCACTTCATAAAGACTTTAGTAAGAGGCTAATGTTATATCAGTCTGTTACAAATCACTTCATTCGGAGGTTCTAGTTAAGAAGAAAAAAAATATTTCTCTACACATTTTTCCTTTTTCCAGCTTTATTTGTACATGGTCAAAACATCATGTCTGCTAGGAACCTTTTATGTCACATCAGAAGTTTAATGGGAATACTGGCTTTGATGATGGCCACCAGAATATCTTTCCAGATAATTTTTTTGGTCATTGTTTTTAAACATTTCATTGTGTAAATACACAGTATGTTTTTTCATGCAAAATAACAAGATAACAAGAGAAAGACAATTGCTGAGGAGCAGGTGGCCCTTAAAAAAGCTGACCAAGCATTATTTCCTGGAAGAGTTGCATCTCTGAGGAATGTGTATCTTCTAGAGCAGTGGTTCTCAATCTTCCTAATGCTGTGACCTTTAATACAGTTCCTCATGTTGTGGTGCCCCCCAACCATAAAATTATTTCCGTTGCTACTTCATAACTGTAATTTTGCTACTGTTATGAATCATAATGTAAATATCTGATATGCAGGATATATTTAGGCGACCCCTGTGAAAGGGTCATTTGACCCCCGAAGGATCGCGACCCACAGGTTGAGAACCGCTGTTCTAGAGACTGATGGATGATATGGGGAGGTCCTTATTGTTGTACTGAATGGCACCTCCAGCCTTAAAATTAGGGAAGAGCAGTGGCTTCTTGAAGGTATCTCTTTCCCTACCAGGATAGACTACCAAAAGAAGAGAGAAATATCAATTGAATGGCTCAGACCCCAGGGGTTGCTTGGTGACCATTCACTTAATTATTTATTCATAAATCATATACCAATGAACGAACTCTGTGCTTAGAGATGAGTGGAGTGCTTTCTTGAAGCACCTGTCACACAATTAAGAATTGATAGTTAAGAATTATAAACCTTTGAATCTTTATTGTCTTTTTAATTATGCTTATATGGTTTTTAAAAAGGCTCTTTCTGAACCCCAGTCATAAAGAAGACAAAGAGATGGGAGGTAAATAAGTAAGCTGACATTTCTGATACTCTATTATATACTGAAGTTCCAGAGGACAGGAGCAACATCTGTGCATCAACTAAGATACTGCTTAGTTTTACAGACACCCAGTATTTCCCTATGAATAAATGATAGAGGGAGAAGTAATGATAGAGAAAATAAATAATCTTCCCACACATCGTATGTAGTAACTAAGTCAGGATGTATCTTTCCTCTCTCTGACTCCGGAGTCAGAGTCCTTGCTACTGGAATGGTTTCCTACTGCTGCTCTAACAAATCACCATGAACTTAATGCATAAAAACAAACAAGTTGATTTTCCTACAGTTATGGATGTCAGAAGTTCAAAATGAGTTTTATGGGCTAAAACCCAGGTGTCGTTAGGGCCGATCCCTTCTGTAAGCTCTGATGGGAGATTGTATTTCATTGCCCTTTTCAGCCTTACAAGCCACCCGCATTCCTCAGTCCATGGCCCCTTCCCCCATCTAAATTCAGAAGTATAATTTCTGTCTACCTCTGTGTCCATCTCTCATTGACCTCTATTTCCATCAGCACACCTTCTTCCCTGACTCTTAGGTGACTCTCCTGCCTCCCTCCTATAAAAGCCATTGTGATTAGATTGAGCCCAACCAGATAATCCCAGATAATCTCCCATCTCAGTATCCTTAACTTAATAACACTTACAAAATCCCATTTTGCCATGTAAGGTAATATATTCACAAGTTCAGAGGTTAATTTATGGGCATCTTTGTAAGGGATATTATTTAGTCTACCACAACGATAAAGTGAGTTTCTTGGCACCTACATATGAGTTCTTCTTTTATTTCTTGTCCTATGTGCTTTTTACATTGATTTGTTGCATCTACCATGATGTTCAAGGTTTTGTTTTGTAGTAATGCTATAAATCAGGAGTTAGCAAACTCTTTCTGTAAATGGCAAGGTAGCAAGTATTTCCAGCTTTGTGGGCCATGTGGTCTCAGCAACAACTATTCAAATATGTCATTGTAGTGTTAGGCTGGCTATTAAAAAAAGCAAAACAAAACAAAACAAAAGATAAGTGTTGCGAGCATGTGAAGAACTTGGAAGCCTCACACATTGTTCCTGGGAATTTGAAATGGTGCAGCATCTATGGAAAACAAGATAGAGGTTCCTCAAAATATTAAAAATAGAACTATAAGCCTGGCTGGCATGGCTCAGTGGTTGAATGTTGACATATGAACCACAAGGTCCTGGTTCAATTCCTGATCACGGCACATGCCTGGGTTGCAGGCTCAATCCCCAGTGCAGGGCATGCAGGAGGCAGCCAACCAATGATTCTCTCTCATCATTGACGTTTCTATCTCTCTCTCCCTCTCCTTTCCTCTCTGAAATCAATAATAAATAATACAAATACTAAAAACTAGAACTATGATATGATCCAGCAATTCCACTTGGGGAATATGTCTAAAAGAATTGAAATTGGGATCTTGAAAAGATATCTGTATTCCTATGTTCCCTGTAGCTTAATCACAATCACCAAGATACGGAAATAACTCAAGTGTCCATTGAAAGATGAATGGACTTTTTAAAAAGTATATCTACACAATGGAATATTATTTAACTTTTAAAAAGAAGGAAATCCTGCCATTTGAGTTGACATGGATGAACCTTGGGAACTTTATGCTAAGTGAAAAAGACAGTCACAGAAGGACAAATACCGCATTATTCCACTTACATGAGGTATCTAAAACAATCAAGCTCATAGAAATAGAGACCATAATAGTGGTTGCCAGGGGCTGGGGGGAGGGGGAAAGAATGAGTTGCTCCAGAGGTATAAAGTTTCAGTTGTGCTGGATGCATGAGTTCTAGAAATCTGCTGTGCAATATAGTGCTTATGCTTAACAATCTGGTATTGCGCACTACAAAATGTACTAAGAAGGTATATTTCATGTTAAGGGTTCTTAAAACAACCACCACAAAAGGAAACAAAGAAAGTTTGAGAGAGATTGGGTATGTCTGTTATTTTCACTGTGATGATGGCATCATTGATGCTATGTTCAAACTCATCAAATTGAACACATTAAATATGAGCAATTATTTATATCCTAATTATACCTTAATAAAACTGTTAAAAATAGGTAATGGCTCAGGTTTTACTCAGGGTCCACAGTTTGTAAACTTCTCTTATAAATCATCAAATAATCTCACAAATTTCTTGACATAGGTATTTTTGTATGTTGTTTTCATTGTCAAATTCCCACATCTAGAACAGGGTTTGGTACATGGAGGTGATTCATAAATACTTTTTGAATGATCTAAGGAATGAAACCACACTATAGCCAAAAAAAGAAATTCAGTAATGCTTAATTTATAACAATAGCTGTATTCATTTTTAGATTTAAGAATTTTTCTGTAAGGGGGAGGGGACTTAAAAAAAGTTTTACTTAGAGTAGGTCTGGGTCTTAAAAATTGCTTTTTATACTAGAAGTACAAGTCAAAAGACAATAAAGACTGAGAGCTTTTACAATTCCTAATTGCCAAAGGTCATTATCTTTGTTGCTAAGTTTTTAGTTTAGGAGAGGTGCTTTAAAAAATTTGGATATGCTCAAAGTCAATAATCATCTGAGAGATGCAAATCAAAATGACAATGAGGTACTATTTCACACCTGTCAGAATGGCTATCATCAACAAATCAACAAGTGCTGGCGTGATGTGGAGAAAAAGGAGCCCTCGTGCACTGCTTCTGGGAATGCAGACTGGTGCAGCCACTGTGAAGAACAGTATAGAGTTTCCTTAAAAAATTAAAACATGGAACTCCCATTTGACCCAGTAATCACACTTCTAGGAATATATCCCAAGAAATCAGAAACACCAATCAGAAAGGACACATGCACCTCTCTGTTCATAGCAGCACAGTTTACAATAGCTAAGATTTGGAAACAGCCCAAGTGCCCATCAGCAGATGAGTGGATTAGAAAACTGTGGTACATCTACACTATGGAATACTATGCTGCTGTAAAAAAGAAAGAACTCTTACCATTTGCAACAGCATGGATGGACCTGGAGAGTATTATGCTAAGCGAAATAAGCCAGTCGGAGAAAGACAAATATCACACAATCTCAGTCATTTGTGGAACATAATGAACAACATAAACTTATGAACAAAAATAGATCCAGAGACATAGAAGCATTGAACGGATCCTCAAAACTCAGAGGGAAGGTAGGGGTGGCTGAGAGAGGGGAGGATAAGAGATCAACCAAAGGACTTGTATGCACGCATATAAGTATAACCTATGGTCACAGACAGTGCGGAGGAGGGGGCGGTGAGGGCATGTGCTGGGGGCGTGGGGTGGGAATGGCCTGGAATAAGTCAATGGGGGAAAAAGGAGACATATGTAATACTTTAAACAATAAAGAATTTAAATTAGAAAAAATTTGGGGTAAATGGCATACTACCAGGGAGATACAAATGACAAGTATAGATTGTCTTTCCCCCAGTGCTTTTCCTATCAAGTTTTGCCCATGTTTAGATATCTTATAAATTATTTCTCTTCACCAATCTTTTTCTTAAAAACAGTGATGAGAAAATTGATCCCAAAATGATTTCCTAGGATTTATTTTTTTGCTGCTCAGCCCCAACAAAAAGTATTTTAATTGATTTTTTTTAGGGACAGGGAGAGAGAGAGGGAGAGGGAGAGAGAGAGAAAGAGAGAAACATCGATTTGAGAGAGAAATATTGATTGGTTGCCTCCTGTAAGCACCCAACCAGGACCAAACCGCAACCTGGACATGTGCCTTAGCAGGGAATCAAACCTGCAACCTTTTTGTGTGGGGACGGTCAACCAACTGAGCCACACTGGCCAGGACAAAATATAAACTATTTTAAAGCCTGAAACCTAAATACATATTTAAATGAAATTGTAGTAAGTTTTGTTAATGAATTACATTATTTCACTAAGTGGTAATTTTAGTACTTCCATTCACCTCCTTCTTCTACCTAAAAGGGGGAAAATACTTTCCTCAAAGCAAAGAACATTTAAGAAAGAGACATGAAGTAAATTTTTCGTTGGCCTGAAAGTTTTTAAGTATAATTCCTTATTAATATAAATGGATTATAACATAGTTTACATTTATAACCATCTGAGATTTTGCCTTCTCAGCTCCAGGTCTCATGTACTAGAAAAAAGTTGAGTCTGAGCTTATTCTATTGTTTATTGTAACGTAGTTTAATGGTATTACTGTGTAATAGGTAGCTCTACACACTGTTACAGTTAACTACATTATTAAAACCCTATCAAATCAAGGTCCTATCTTGGAATCCTGGCCTTACCAGCTGGCCATAAATGTGGGTTTAGGAATGGGCTAATTAAATTACACCATTCAAATAATAATACCGATGAAATAGATATGTACACAGTGCTTGTCCAAAAGAGTCTGCCATGGTCGGTTTCCAGGGAAAAGAAAGATCTAATCAAGTATGTATATTTTTCAAAGTATATGTGTATATAATATGTATATATATGTTAATTTGAAAGCTGAGTAAGTTACAGAAGTGTTTCAGGATCAATGACTAAAAAGAGAGTACAAAAAGTGTGGTCCTTGGCAAAGTAGACTTGGGAATCATTAATCATTTTAAAGTAAATGTTTCTCTACCTGAGTCTCTGCCAAAAACCTTGACAGAATGCAGACTCCCAGAAGATCCAAACCTGCTGATGACAACAGTGTTTGCTCTCCAGTGCGCAATGTTACAAAAGATCCTTTCAGTGCTCGAGATCTTGAAAAGATGCCTGTATCTAGGATCTCTGATAAAGCTGACAACTGGTACGAGTGAGACTCCGATTTTAATATATGAAACCGTGGGCTATTACATGCACCCGCTTCATCCTTCATGCTGCATTGGACGGGCAGACTCGGTTAACCCAACCGGGGCCAAGTCTAGAAGCCGTCTTTGCCAATGATGACGTGGCTTCCTTCCCAGCGCCTCCGGTGTATTCTCATGTAGTCTGACTTATAGAGAAGCCAAAAATTATTGGAGGCTCAGATAATTTTTAAACCACACCTTGCTTTTTTAATCAGTAGAACTTGATAGAAGTGAATGCTGTGAACTACTTCATGCTCATATTGCCTCATTTATAATGTGCTGTCACATAAAGTTATCTGCTCACACTTTACCAGTAAGAATCTTTGCCTGCTCCTTCATCCATCAGGGGAAAGCCACTCCAAGTAGAAATTTCTTGGCTGCTTTACAGGTCACTACCTATTTTGATCAAGGAAGTGGACGACACAGCCTTTCAAGTAATGAAGGTTTCCATAAAAAGCCATTTTCACTTGACATGTTATGATTAAGCTTTTAATATGCAGTCTTATAAAGGTCAAACATTTAGATAACAGATTTCTTTTAAATAGAGATGAACAGAAAGAAATGTGTATGTTACATAATAATTACTTACAGAATTTCCGAAGTACTGATTTTTCTGCTGGAGACTCAATTCCCATGCTCCTGCCCAGAACACACACAAAAAACCAAATAAATATATATATTTTAAATATATTTTATTGATTTTTTACAGAGAAGAAGGGAGAAGGATAGAGAGTTAGAAACATCGATGAGAGAGGAAATCGATCTGCTGCCTCCTGCACACCTCCCACTGGGGATGTGCCCGCAACCAAGGTACATGCCCTTGACTGGAATTGAACCTGGAACCTTTCAGTCCGCAGGCCCACGCTCTATCCACTGAGCCAAACTGGTTAGGGCTACATATGTATATTTTTCTTTCTACCTATATATCTTACTTTTGCTAGAAATAAGCCTGGCTGGGTAATATTCTGGCAAAATGACAGCTCTCTAGGTTCAGACATCTCTCAGTGATACATCCTGGATGCACTCTTTGACTTTGGTTGTTATATGGAGTCCAAACAGATTAGTAGAAAATGACTAAACTCAACGATAGTAAGGGAGCTATGCATAATTCACTCAGAATTAACTAAAGTAGAATTGTATAACAAAATTAAACTTATGCGAAACATAGAGTGAAGTTGTAATGTTGTATCATCCTGAAATTGGTAAAAATCTTTAGTTATGAGACTTGAAGGATTTCTGGTAGGACTGGTTTTAGTGTCTCCAATTTCTCTTCTTTGATGATTAGCAGTGTTTTGATATTCCTCAGTTCGTTCCATTCCATTCTTGTACCACCACAGCTTAGCTGAGTTATTGTATCTTTGAATAAGACCTTTTATTATTATTTGAGGGACACCCTTGGTTCTCTACCTTTCCTTGCAAAAAATCCTCTTCAAGTACAGAGGTGATTTTTTAAAATTCAGTTTTCAGTTGTACTTTGATTCCCTGAAAAGCACACTGCAAAACTCTTGCCAGTATATACTTATTACAGAATAATAGTATCACTATTCCCGAGACCCTGGGGTAGGTTCATGAATTTAATTTTTGGTCAGGTTTGTTTTCACAAAGTGTCCTGTTCCACTTTGAATCAGACTGAGATTCAAACTCAATTTAGGCATTTTGTTGAGAATACGGTGCACGTCTTGTTCTGTTTCCAGGGATATAGCGGGTTAGGTTATGCAGACCAATCCTCCCAGTGAAACCAACAACAGATGCTGGATACAATATTTTACAACTACCTTTCAAAAACCATCAAAAAGCTGACAAGGTAGTAAGGCATTACCAAGGCAACATCTAAGGAAAACCTGGAACCCAAGAGGGGAGGGAGTCCTGGAGTTGTTTTTTGCCCCGAAGGCGATTACTAACCAAGGCTAATTTGCACTTTAATTTTCATGGCTTAAACATGAGGGAATAGAAGTTAAAGCCTAAAGTCTACCAACCACCCAAGGCAAGAAATCTGAGCAGAGATTTTTCTTACATTAAGCCGGGACTTCACAGAGCTACAGCATTAGAGGAATGGTAAATCAGACAGATTTCCCTTTGAAGATGGAGGCCAGAGGGGAAGGGGGTTGGGGACCTGGATGAAAAAGGTGAAGGGATTAAGAAGTACAAATTGGTAGTTACTGAATAGTTATAGGGATGTCAAGTACAGCATAGGGAATATAGTCGATAATAATGTGATGACTATGTATGGGGCCAGGTGGGTACTTGAAATATCAGGGGGACCACTCTGTAAAGTATGTTTGTGTAACCACTATGCTGTACACCTGAAACTAATATAAAATAATGTTGAATGTAAACTGTAATTGAAAAAAATTAATGCTGAAATTAAAAAAGAAAAAATGATGTACTAAATCTTCCCTCCATCCCTTGAACATCTGGGAAAGTTTCCTTAGAGTTGTGTAGAGCAGAGGTGGGAGGAAGCCCTAAGAATTTGTAATCATAGCCAACTTGACTAACAAAGTTGTAGCCCAAATTAATATCCTGTGATAGTTGTAAAATAACCTATAGGTTGTGAATATATTTAAAGTGAACATAAACTGCAAGTTCCCCTAGATGCCTGCAAGAAACCAATCCTTAGAGGAAGGATCCCATTTTTAATCTTCAAAATATCCATCTAGGTAATTTTTCAAGACCACAAATAGCACACTTAATCAGCAGAAACAATAGATAACAGAAACATATCCACAAAATTATAAATATTAGATTTTTTAGAGAGAGTATAAAATATACTTTTTGTGTTTAAAAAATAAGAAGATAAACTTTAAAATACTATATGTGGAAAAGTACAAACAAAGCCAAAAGATTTTTTTTTTTTTGAAAAACAGAGAACTTCTAAAAAAATGTAATAAATAAAAATATAACCTTAGATAATTTTAAAAGGAGTTTAGACATAGTTGAAGAGAGAAGAGGAACCAAGAGATTAGTTAAAAGAAATGATAAGTTAGCATAGAGAAATTTAAGCATGAAAAACATGTAGGCCAGGTTAAGAGACAAGGACATTTAAATGATAAGTTCTAAGATATGATTAGTTGGTGTTTCAGGAGAAGGTGGAAAAAATAGGGAAGAAGCAATACATAAAAAATAATTCATAAAATATTTATTATACTGCCTGAACTGAGAAACAGATTTAAGATTCCTAATGTATCCCCCAAAGGACTAGAAATAATATTTCAATCTGACACACATTAAAATGAAATTTCAGCATACTAAAAACAAAGTAAACAGTCTTAAAAGTTAACCTGAGCAAAAAATACAGATTACCTTCAAAGAGTAATGTGTGGATTAATACTCCACTTCTTTTTTTTTTTTTAATCTTTATTGTTCAGATTACATTTGTTCCTCTTTTTTCCCCCCCCATAACTCCCCTCCTCCCAGTTCCCACCCCACCGTCCGCCCTCACTCCCCCCCCACTGTCCTCATCCATAGGTGCACGATTTTTGTCCAGTCTCTTCCCGCATCTCCCATTCCCCTTTCCCCCCCAAGAATAATCTGTCCATTCCCTTTCTATGTCCCTGATTCATTATAATCACCAGTTCATTCTGTACATCAGATTATTTATTCACTTGATTCTTAGATTCACTTGTTGATAGATGCATGTTTGTTGTTCACTATTTGTATCTTTACCTTTTTCTTCTTCCTCTTCTTAAAGGATACCTTTTAGCATTTCGTATAATACTGGTTTAGTGGTGATGAACTCCTTTAGCTTTTCTTTATCTGTGAAGCTCTTTATCTGACCTTCAATTCTGAATGATAGCTTTGCTGGATAAAGTAATCTTGGTTGTAGGTTCTTGCTATTCATCACTTTGAATATTTCTTGCCACTCCCTTCTGGCCTGCAAAGTTTCTGTTGAGAATCAGCTGACAGTCGTATGGGTATTCCCTTGTAGGTAACTGAGTTTCTTTCTCTTGCTGCTTTTAAGATTCTCTCTTTGTCTTTTGCTCTTGGCATTTTAATGATGATGTGTCTTGGTGTGGTCCTCTTTGGATTCCTTTTGTTTGGGGTTCTCTGCGCTTCCTGGACCTGTAAGTCTATTTCTTTCACCAGGTGGGGGAAGTTTTCTGTCATTATTTCTTCAAATAGGTTTTCAATATCTTGCTCTCTCTCATCTTCTGGTACCCCTATAATTCTGATGTTGGTACGTTTGAAGCTGTCCCAGAGGCTCCTTACACTATCTTCGTATTTTTGGGTTCTTTTTTCATTTTGCTTTTCTGGTTGGGTGTTTCTCGCTTCTTCGCATTTCAAATCTTTGACTTGATTCTTGCCCTCCTCTGGTCTGCTGTTGGGAGTCTGTATAATATTCTTTATTTCAGTCAGTGTATGCTTACTTTCTAAATGGTCCTTTATCACACCATCGAGGGTCTCATTAGATTTCCTGTACATCTCATCAAGTTTATCGACAGACTCTAGAAGCCTCTTGAGAGACCTCAAAAGTGTGGTTCTGAACTCAATATCCTCCCTTGATAGTTTTGTCCTGTTTCTTTGTCTCCGCATTTTTTACGCTTTCTTGGTACACTCCCTAGTGGTCTTTGTGCGCAGTCTTGTTGTAGTTAAGCCCTGATTGTTGTAGTTAATACTAGAGGGATTTGACCACCAGGCTGACTGGCTGTGAGAATCAGCTGTGTAGAAAACTTCTGTCCTCTGGGGAGGTGCTAATCTAGCCTTTGCCTGAGGCGGTCCAGCAAATGGCTCTGCGCAGGGCTTGGGCGGGGCGGGCTCAACAGGGCGGGCGGAGCGAGCAGTTATGGCTGCTCTCAGTCCCGTTCCCAGAGGCTCTGCTTCTCAGAACCCCGGCTGCCACTGCAAACCTCGGAGAGAAAGCTGCCCTCAGATTCCAACTGATGCCGGACAATCCCGCTTCTCCCGTCTGAATCTGAGTCCCTAGAGACTCGCCTGGATCTGGAGCCCAGAGTCTGAGACTCCCTCCCGATTGAAAACGACAACCGCGCCCTCAGCCACCAGCCCGCTTTGCGTGCGCACCTCGGTACCTTTATATTTTCCACACGGTGCCTCTTCTGAGCTTCGATATGCTGTTCTCTTTCCTTCTAGTTGAAGAGTCTCTCCTCAGCCAGCTTTCCTGTGGTTCTGGGTGATGTCTGTTCCGTCTTTTAGTTGTATTTTTGAAGTGGTTGTTTGCGGCAGCAGTCTCCAGTGTTTACCTATGCCGCCATCTTGGTTATCTCAATACTCCACTTCTTAAGGAATGCATAGCATGCTGGTTGTGTAGTTTCATTTGCTTCCTAAGTCAGAAGAGCAATATTTAGCACTTTCTCTCATTACCAAACCCCAACACCCTGTGCACACCAACTTCTCCTTTTATAATCAGATATTTGGAAAATAGTTCAAAGTAAATAACAAATAATACATTTCATTTTTTAAAATCTATAATAATAAAAGGGTAATATGCTAATTAGACCAAACATCCTTCCGGACATCCTTCCTGACAAAGCCAGGGCCCGGTTGCCTGCCGGCAGCTGGAGGAGGGAAATCTGGGTCCCAGGTGCTGGAGGGAAGCCGGTGCCGGCAGCCGGGGGAAGGAAGGCCTCCTCTTGCACAAATTTTCATGCATTGGGCCTCTAGTTTATAATAATTTTCTAAATATATCCAGGCATAAATATTTGGTATGCATTATCATTTATGTAGACACATTCTCAATTACTAAGATTTGGTCTATATATTTAATGAAGACATTAGGGGTGTGTGTGTGTGTGTGTGTGTGTGTGTGTGTTACAATGTATTTCAGAACAGAGGGAAGGAAGACATTTGAAATAAGCAGATTTTTCATACTTTCTGAATTAGGTGGTTACCCACTATGCGTGTGTAGAAATAAAAAGAATCAATGTTTATATTGTGCACCATACAGAGCTACTTCATATTAGACTCATTTACATTTTTTTAAGATTATCAAAAATCTTTTTGTGAGTTCTGTTTTGGACAAGCAAATTGATATTCAGAGAGATTATGTGATTTGCCCAAAGTAATACTGCTCCAAATGGAGTGCTCATTTTGACATGGCTGTATAGAGACTGGTTAAAAGATATTGGGGAAAGAACAATTGGTTCTGTCAAAAGATTATAGTCAATGTGTGGGACCTTCTACATGCCAAATCTCGTTGTCCCTGGAGATACAGAGATAAATAAGTTTTCCTTAGTCATGTAGGGGCCTCAAGGCCAGTCAGCAGTGGAGATATCACAGTGAAGCTCTCCTAGCCATTAGGACAGGGAGTTAAGTAGAAGTTGCTGCACACCTACTAGAGTGACTAACATACAAACACTAACAATACCAAAGGCTGATGAGGATGTAAAGCAGTGGAAACTCTCATTCATTGATGGAGGTACAGCCACTTTGGAAGAAAGTTTGGAGGTTTCTTACAAAGCTAAATGGCCCTAACTGGTTTGGCTCAGTGGATAGAGCATCAGCCTGCAGACTGAAAGGTCCCAGGTTCGATTCCGGTCAAGGGCATGTACCTTGGTTGTGGGCACATCCCCAGTAGGAGGTGTGTAGGAGGTGGCTGATCAATGTTTCTGACTCTCTGTCCCTCTCCCTTCCTCTCTGTAAAAAAATCAATAAATATCTACACTAATAAAAGACAAACAAGCAAATTGACTGTACTTTCGCTATGCCTTAAGCCATGCCCACCAGCCAATCAGAGCAACTATATGCATATTAACCCAACCAAGATGGCGGCCGGCAGCCATGGAGCTGGAGCGAGCAGGAGGCTTGCTTGCTCCAGTGATGGAGGAAGCCAACCTTCCCCGCCTGCCGTGGCCAGCTCTGAGTTCCACTGAAAGCAACAAAGTTTCAATTATAGAAGGTAAACAAACCCCAGATACCTGCTTTCAGCCAGCCGTGGCCACGGAGCTGGAGCGAGCAGAAGTGGGTTGCCCCTGGCGATGGAGGAAGCCAAGATTTCCGCAGGCTTCCGCTAAAGGCAACAAAGTTTCAATTATAGAAGGTAAATAAATCCCAGAATAGAAAAACAAAAAGAAAAAAAAGGAGAGACTGGGAGCTTATGTCTCCAGGGGGCTTGACCAGCCTGAAAACGGCCCTCAGCCCCTCACCCAGACTGGCCAGGCACCCCAGTGGGGACCCCCCACCCTAAAGGGGGTGTGGCCAGCCTGAAAACAGCCATCAGCCCCTCACCCAGGCTGGCCAAACCTCCATGCGGTGAGGGTCCCCACTGGGGTGGACATCCTCCGAGGGGTCCCACACTGCAAGAGGGCATTGGCCAGGCTGAGGGAGCCCCCGAGTGTACAAATTTTTGTGCACCGGGCCTCTAGTTTATATATATATATTTTAAAGCTAAATGGAGTCTCACCACATAATCCAGCATTCTGCTCCTAGGTATTTATCCAAGTGAACTGAAAACTTGTATCCATCCAAAAACCTGCACAGCAAAGATGTGGAGAAAAGGAAACCCTCGTACACTGCTGGTGGGAATGCAGACTGATGCAGCCACTATGGAAAACAGTATGGAGGTCCCTCAAAAAATTAAAAATGGAACTGCCATTTGACCCAGTAATCACACTTCTAGGAATGTACCCTAAGAAACCCAAAATACCAATCAGAAAGAATATATGCACCCCGTATGTTCATAGCAGCATTATTTAAAATAGCTAAGATCTGGAAACAGCCTAAGTGCCCATCCACAGATGAGTGGATAAAAAAGATGTGGTGTATTTACAAAATGGAATACTATGCAGCTTTAAAAAAGAAGGATCTCTTAACAGCATGGAGGGACCTGGAAAAGTATTGTGCTAAGTGAAATAAGCCAGTCAGAGAAAGATAAGTATCACATGCTCTCACTTATAATGTGGAATCTAATAAACAAAATAAACTGACAAACAAAATAGATTCAGAAACATGGAAGCATGGAACAGACTGACAAATCTCAGAGGGAAGAGAGGAGAGGAAGGGGTGGGAAGAGAGTAACCAAATAACTTATATACATATATGTATAACCCATGGACATAGACAATAGTGCATTGAAGGTCTGGTGGGGGATAGGGGTGAAAGGGTTCAGTGGGGGGAGGGGAGGGACATCTGAAATACTTTCAACAATAAAGATAGTTTTTTTTTAAATAACTTGCACAAGAATGTTTATAGCAGCTTTATTCATAAGTGCCCCAAATTGGAAGCAACCCAATGAACTCCAGTGGGTGAATGGATAAGCAAACTGTGGTACATCCATGCAATGTAATATATTTATTCAGTGATAAAAAGAAAATGAGCATCAAGTCACAAAAAGACATAGAAGAACATTCAATGTAAATTGCTTAATGAAAGGTGGCAGTTAGCAAAGGCTATAGTGTATGATTCCAGCTATATGACACTCTGGAAAAGACAAACTATAGAGATAGTAAGCAGATCAGTGGTTGAGGGGATGAGTGGAACATAGGAGGTTTTTAGGGCAGTGAAACTATTCTGTATGATACTATCATGGTGGATACATAACATTATGCATTGGTCAAAATCCATAGAACTGTACAACAGAAAGAGTGAACCCTAATGTAAACTATGGATGTTAGTTAATAACACTGAATTGATATTGGATCATCAATCATAAAAAATGTGTGACAGTAATAAAAGATGTCAATAATGAGGGAAGCCGTGAGGGGCTAGAGGAGATGGGGTGTACAGAAATTCTCTGTACATTGTCCTATTTTCCTGTAAATCTGAAACTGCTCTAAGAAGTAATATCTCTTCATAATAATAATGTTATAAAGGTCATAGGCAAGTCACAAAGCAAACAGGAGAGAGTGGTAGGGGTCAGAATTATGAGTGGGGTTCCATTATTAGGAGTTCTGTGGATATTTCGGAGTACCTCTTGAGTCTCACCAGAGTTTTCAGTGCAGTCCCCATAAGTAAGATCACCTGTTCTACACACTTAGGGACACTGATGAATCTCTGGCATTAAGACATGCAGGTCAGAACTACATTTTTCTCATCTGACTTCAAATCCAGAACCCAGGCCTCTACTGCACGTTGCTGATATTATTACCACAAATTTCAAGGTAAATGTAACAAAGGAGGCAAGTTCTGGAAAATAGTAAAAGGCAAAATTATTCTGGAGGAGATGCTCAAAAAATGAATATGGTATTCAGAACGAGCTTCGCTTTATTCGGCCTGCCCATTGCTCCTTTTAAAAAAGGATCTTTAAAAAAAAAAGATTCTGCAAACAAATTTATATTGTTGGCTGTCAGACCCTTGGCTCCTTGAGGATTTTATCCTCCAGGGGAAACAGTGGGGGACCGAAGGTTCTCTGGAATGCGATTTTCCTAGCTGAGTGTTAACTAGATCAGTGTTTTGAGTCAACTCCAGTAGATGGAGTGAGAGAGTAGCGAGCGGCATCCTTTGCAGGGTGCGTTTTGAAATAAAGCAGCCGTATTTTCAACAGCTCCGAGTCTTTGTGATTTCTGGCAAGACACTTAGCAGAGGAGGAGAGCAGACAGTTTTATAGCCTCTGTCACTCTTTTTGGCAGAGCCAAAAGACCCTCTGGTCTATTGGACTTGAGGATTCCTTTCCTCTAGAAATATTTTATGGTAGCCAAGTGATTGCAAGTTCCAAGGCCCTTAAAAATGACTCCTCTGCATCACTCGGATGGTCCTGTGTGCTCGGGGCCTTTCCAGCTCGGTGACTGATGGCCGGCGGTTTCACTGAAATCTGTAGAGCTCTTGTGCTTCTGCCAGAGGAAGAAGCTACTAGAGCTTTATGATTTTTTTTAAAGGCTACCAAAACTCACAAAAAACCATGACTCACATCGAGACAGTGAAACAGTATTTTTATTCATAACTATAAGTGCAACATTGACGAACAGCGCATTTTAGAGTTTATTTCACTTTTTTTTTAAATTAACCACTTTCTGAACTGAGCCAGAACAACATAGAGGAGACTTATGTAATTAGAATTTAAGAAAATGTCTAAGTGAATAGGTTTTAGATCGAGACCAGTTACCTATACAGTGATGGGATTACAATGCACGGGAAAGCTGTTCCACCCCCACCCCCAGTAAATTATACTAGAAAATTCAACAGCTTCACTGAATTTTCTCTGGGAGCCAAGAATCGTAGAACTGCAAAAAATAAACATCGGGTTTGCAATATGGTACCATGCATATATGGATGTAGTCAATTTTTTGTGGATATGATCTGATTTTATAGTGTCAACACAGATAACTATGATTTCTCATTAAGTTATTCACGTTTCCCTCTCTGCCAAGTCATACTTCTTGTTTATAAGGCAGGTTCTTGCTCTGCCTTTCCTCTTATTGTAGCTTCCAGCTTATAAGGTCAACTTCTGATTAATAAGATATGCATTATTTTAGTTTCTTTCTATGACCTGTGAATAAATTTATTGCCCCACAGTCATTTGGTCAGCAAATAGTAGGAAGGAAATAAGTATATGAATGGCTAAGTGAATAAGTCCTTAGGGCCTATTACATACCTGGCATGGAGGGATATTTAGTGAGAAGAACAAGGTCCCTGTCTTCTAGAGGCTCCTGATCAATAATAAGACAAACCCATGTGAATGCATTACACTCATATAAACATTGCTATAATCAAGGTGTGAATGAGGCATCATGGGAGCAGAGGAAAAAAACACTTGTCTATGTTTGAGGATATAAAGAAAGGTATTTCATTGGAAGTGATATTTGGGCTAAGTGTTAAAAGATTAGCAAAAGTGCACAAAGCCATAATCAAAGTGTGAGCCAGACTGCATTCTCACTTGAGGTCAGGGTCCTCTTCTGAGGTCGTTTAGGTTGTCGGCAGAATTTTATTCCTCGTAGTTGTAGGACTAAGTCTCTCAACTCCTAGAGGGGCCTGCGGTTTCCTGCCACATGGCTCTCTCCATAACATGGTGGTTTGCTTCTCTCAGGCCAACAGAACAGGGTAGTGTCTGTTGTTGTTTTGAGTATTTGATTTCTTTTAAGAGCTACTCTGATTAAATTGGGCCAAATTTAAGATAGTCTCCCTTTTGGTTAACTGGGAGTCAACAGATTCAGGATTTAATTAAATTGCAAAATCTCTGTAACTTTAAAATGTAACATAATCATGAGTGTGATATCCCATCATAGTCACAGAGCTAAGACTGAAGAGAAAGGGGTCATAAAGGAAATATGCACCAGGAGGTGGGAGTCTAGGGAATATTATAATTCTGCCTACCACACATGGCCATGCCACTCTACTCACATCAATATTATTATACTTTATTTCCCCTCATGTAACTACATATGTTTGCATATCTGTCCTTTCCGTAAAGACAGGGGCAATATTATAGTAGTTTTTCATACAAGATCAACAACAGAGTTTTACAGAAGAAAGTAAGGTTCTCTTTCTCTCTCATTTTTATATCATTAGTACAGTGCCCTATATTTAATGACTCTCGAGAAATGGTAGCTTTTTAATCCTGTTTTTGCTTATATGAAGCCTTTAAAATATCTACATATTACTGTTATATATAAATCCCAAAGCAATAAAAAAGATGTTAAAGACAATTTTGTTGTGAAAACAAGACAAAAAAATGTATTCTGAAGTCAATTGGGAGTTCCTGATATATAAGGGAAACAATGTATTGTGATGAGGTTGATGGATTGCAAGATGAAAGTATGAAATGAACTACTGACATGGATTAAAAAAAAGGAGAATGTAAATTGTATAAAATAAAGATGAATCACCTCAAAGAATATGCATTTTATAGCTCGATTTGGACTCTTGCAGAATAATAACTTCCACAAGCTTCATCTGAGCCTTTTGTTTTTCTCTTTGCTGATTTGTACTAGAAAATAAAAACTTATTTTATGAAAACAAAATCTAGAAAATGTTTAATAATCATCCAGTGATTTTTTAAAATATAATTTTATTGATTTCTGAGAGAAAGGAACAGGAAGAGAGAGATAGAAACATCAATGATGAGAGAGAATCATTGATTGGCTGCCTCCTGCATGCCCCACACTGGGGATCAAGCCTGCAACCCGGGCATGTGCCTTGCCTGGGAATTGAATAGTGACCTCCTGGTTTATAGGTTGATGCTCAACTATGAGGCCCATGCTGGCCAGGCTCAGTTATTTTTATTTTTTAGTCTCCAAATGATATAAAATATTCACTTAGGTTAGTCTTCCTTCACCTGAAATACCTCTCATGGACTCCTCTGCTGTGGTTGCCTTACAAAACACTACTGATTCTCTCCTTATGACCTACCTGCACCCCCTGTCTTTGTTGCTAGACCTATACCTAGACTCAAGTCCCAGCAGGCTGCAAAGAATGAGAAACAAAGGGTGACCTGCCAGAAAATACAGTGCACTACACACTAAACTGCATAACTGCATGTTTTCCCCCAATTTATATAGAAAGAAACCTGGAAATATGTGTGAGAATGGATCTTAAGGGAGTGGGATAATGGCAGAAGGAATGTAAAGTTGAATCTGACCAAATGTATTAATATGGGCTGTATTAGCCAGGGTTCTCCAGAGAAACAAACTATAGGATCGATCTATCTATCTATCTATCTATCTATCTATCATCTATCCATCATCATATATCTCTCATCTGTGCATCCA
Source organism: Myotis lucifugus (assembly GCF_000147115.1). NCBI lineage: Eukaryota > Metazoa > Chordata > Mammalia > Chiroptera > Vespertilionidae > Myotis > Myotis lucifugus. The sequence goes on along the minus strand of NW_005871065.1, from coordinate 4,081,145 downwards.
TCCATCCATTCATTCACCCATCTTTCCATCCATACTGGGTCTTAGTAGATACTGAATACTTAATTATGGGCCATGGAATGTGAAATGAGTTTCCCATTACGTACTGGGTGTTGTTTGACATGCAAAGCCATAATGTTGGGCATGCACAGCAGCATTCCATTATGAAATGAAGGTGGTATGTATATATGAGATCATGCTTGAGAGGGCCCTGAAGGAATAAGTAAGTTGCATGAGGTACTAGCCCAAATATTCAAGGCCTCCACTCCTGCTACATTTCATTCTGTCTCTCAGCTAGCACCTATGCCATGGGAAATTCCCTATGACCAGCAGACTGAGGAAGATAAAACTTAGACCTGCAGACAACTCTGCAGGATATGCAGGCACCACCCGAAAGCCATGAGTTCTATCACTGCAGCTCCTTTCTACGATATCCCTGAAGGGCAGTAAAGAAGGGAAATCTTCCCAGTGGGCAGCACTTCGGACAATGCAACTGGTTTATTTTGTTTGGGAAAAGAAATTGTCAAAATTATAAGTCTATCTTTTTTAAGGACCCTGACCAATGATTTGGCTGGATGGCCAGGGATCTGGAATAAATATGGTTGGAAAATTCATGACAGGGAAGATTAGGAATGATATCTGAATAGATGAAGATGGTAAAGACATTTGTGTCCCTTGTTCATGCTCATCACAGGGTGACCTCAGCACAGGAGGACTTTAATGATAGGAAGACCCATTTTGTCGATATCAGTCAGCCTCTTTCCCCAGCTGCTCTTGTCATTGCTCAATGGGCTAATGAACAAAGTGGCCGTGATGGATGGAGGTTATGCGCAGACACAACAATATGGACTCCACTCACTAAGGCTGGCCTATTGTCACTGCTGAGTTCCCAACAGAGATCTACACTGAGTCTGCAATATGGTACCATTTCTGGGGGATGACCAGCTAGCTAACTGATGGCAGGTGGATTACACCAAACTACTTCCATTATGGAGGGGGAAATATAAGAGACACTCTGGATATGAATTTGCCTTCCATGAACACAATGCTTCTGCCAAAACTACCATCTGTGGACTTACAGAATGTCGTATTCCCCATCACCATATTTCACACAACATTGCTTCTGATCAGGGAACTTGCTTCACAGCTAAGGAAGTGTGGCAATGGGCCCTCACTCATGGAATTCACTGGCCTCAACATGTTCTCCTCCTCTCGCCCGCCCTGAAGCTGGCTTATGGACGAGTGCCCTGCAGATCTTGTATATGCTCTAAATCATTGTCCAACATATGGGGCTGTTTTTCCCTTAGCTAAGATCCACTGGTCCAGGAGTGAAAGAATAAAAATGGGAATGGCTCTACTCTCTATTGCTATTAGTGTTCCACCTAGCAAAATCTTTGCTTCCGGAACCTACAGCCTTAGGCTCTGCTGGTTTGGAAGACTTAGTTCCAGTGAGAGAAATGCTTCCACCAGGAGACAAAACAATTATTGCATTGGCCTGGAAATTGAGACTGCCACTCAGCCACTTTGTAATCTTTATGCCTTTGAGTCACCGGGCACAGAAGCAAGTTACAGTACTGGCTGGGATGATTGATATCACTTGCCAAGGAAAAATTGCTACTACAAAATGGAAGTATGAACGATTATGTCTGGAACACAAGAGATCCCTTAGGATCTATTTTAGTTGTACCATGGCCTGTGATTAAAGCCAATGGAAAACTAAAACAACCCAATTTAGGCTGAAGGGCTAATGGTACAGAACCTTTATAAATGAAGGTTTGGGGTCACCTTGCCAGGCCAAGAACCAGCACCAACTGAGGTGGCTGCTGAGTGCAAAGGGAATAAGGTTGTAAGTTCCAACCACGACCAAGTGACTAGTTGCAGAAACAAGAACTGCAATAGTTATGAGTATTTGTAGCTTATTTTGCTATATGTTTCCATATATATTAACTACATATTTTTAAGCTTCTTCCCTCTCTTATCTCCTTATATTCCAATATAGGATATATTAATAAGAGTTGTTTTTGGATCACAGTATTTATGTTATAGAGAATAGCAAAGGAGAAAAGTGAACATCAGGAAAGGGCTTTGAATCTGCTTCTGGAATTAAGTATTAATGTATTTTTAATTGTATGGAGGATAGGTATCTTGTTAGGTGGAAATATGACTTTGTTATTGTCTTAATTTGCTTTAATGAGATAGGTATGGGTGCCAAGTTCACAAGGGGCAGTAACCAGTTATTCAATAAAGCACTAATGTTGCTCTGAAGGTATTTTTTAGATGCGCTGAAAGTCCATAATCAATTGAGGAGGTTATTCCAGATAACCTTGGTTGGCCAATTCAATAGGTTTAAAAGCCATAAAAGCAGGGCCTTAACACCTGAAACTTCCCTGACAGGAGAAGAAATTCTGCCTGTGGATGATACAATAGCTTCAATCCATGCTGAAGTATTCCAGCCTGCCCTTCCAGATGCCCTGCCCTATGGATTTGCCTAGCTTGCCCCATAATTGTGTAAGCCACTTTCTTTCAATAAGTGTATATACATTACTACTACTGTCATTACTCTGTTTGAACCTTCCCTGCTACAATAGGCATTAAAGAAATTGGATAGATAGGAAAGAATTAGATGTTATTTATGAGATATACAATACAGCTGATCTACACAGAAACAATTTTGAGCTATAAATACTACTATTAGCTTGAGACAAGACTGGTAAAAGAGGCTAAGAATAAGACAAGAATGATTTTTTATATAGAACAGACCAAGAAGAACTTAAATAAAAGTAGTACACTGATTGATATTAGAACAAACTTGGTTCTCTTGGTACGGCTCTTCTCCTTTTCATACAAAGGTGCTTTCTCTGATTTCCTCTTCATGAAAATGACTGATTGATACTGAAGTTTTTGTGTTTCCACCAGAACTAATCAGTCAGGATAGACAACTCCTAGGAAGTCTGAAATAAATATGCAGGATGCATAATGTTTTTTGGGAAACATTTTTGTTGAAATTTAACTCTGAGGTTTTGGGAGTTTCATATAATCACTATGTAAAAATATTTTCTTTCTCTTTCTGAGCCTACCTTGTGAAAGGTAATGATGATAATTTCACCTCAACTAAAATTTCTCCCCTTTTTTATTATGACTCCCTATTGACTAGATTATTGCCTGAATTAATGCTGTCTGTTTTATTTTTTTTTCCAGTCCATGTTTCATTAACTCAATCAAGGGTATGTCCAGATTCTTCCTTCACATTTCTTAGTAAATTTGTCTTACAAGTAACATTAGTTCCTCCCATATATTAGCAATCGATAGCTCTCAGTTTTAATTTTCCAAGTCACTGTGAGATTTTTATTCCATTGAAGAGTCTTGTAATTGGTCAGTGTGTCAAGTTGAAGGAGAAGTTCTTAGGAACTACCCTATTCCATTTTAAGGACAATAGGAATCCATTTGGTCTCAACCAATATGACTGCTTACTTTTATTGGATTTCCCCAGTTCTTTCTCTTCTAGACTTTGTTTCTGGGACTGTTTTATTTGGATGAGGTTTTTTTGGTCAATTTTTATCCCTAAAATTCCCTGCCTAGTTTAAGTGTCACATCTTTTGGGAATTTTTAACTTATCACCTCAACTAGAAGTGGTGTGTGTGTGTGTGTGTGTGTGTGTGTGTGTGTGTGTGTGTGTGAATCCCTAGAGTAGTGGTGGCAAGTATGTTACTATTATAAACATCATGGTGTTCATCTCCCAAGCTGGGCTATAGCCTCAGAATCCTTACTAGCATAGCATCTATGAAGCTACTACAATTTCACGGGTTAGCATTAGAAATAAAATATTAATTGTAATACTATCATATTTCTTAGACATGAACTAAACTGTGAATTCCTTGAAGACAAGGCACCAAGTCACCTTTATTTCCTTTATTTTTATATTTCTTATAATAAATAGCACCATGATTTGAACGTTTTATATATCTAATTTAATACAGCTATCTCCCATTTATTAATAATAATCTGTTTATCAAAATCAGACAATTGGAATGAAAATGCTAACCAAGAATTTGTTTCCTTTTTTGTTTGTTTGTTTCCCATTATGTTAAATGGGAAATATATAGTGAGTTATATGTCAGTCCTGCCAATTTCTAAAAGAACAATAACATTTTAATATATGAGTATCTGTTAAATATTTTTTTAAATTTTCCAGATTATAAAATGTAATTGATATACTTATTAAAAAATAGTTTTTTTGCAGTAACATGTTCTTTCTTAGTGCCAGCAACATCTAAGATGAATACCCCCTTTGTTGAGCTTTGGCCTGCTTCTCAAAATGTCTATGTGATTCGGACATTCTATCATTTCTATTTGGAAAATTACTTTTTCCCATGCAATTTGCTAAAAAATGTCATGTTGACTTTTAGAGACATAAGTGTAATTTTTTTACATAAACATTGGCTGTGTTAAGAGGCAAGTATTTTCTATAAAATTGAGGCATTAAAAATGAGACAGCCTTCTACCAGAAAAATTTTTAACTGTGTAGATATTCTATGTGGTTTTGCTTCATTTGTGTATTAATTCATTTTTAAATTCATTTATTTAACACAGATTTATCGACTAGTTACTACATGTAATATCTCATGGAAGCATTCAGCATGCAAAATATAAATATCAATTCCTGAAAAATAACTGATAGCCTAATAAATAGTAAACACATATAGGGAAATAATTGCAATAAAAGTTAACACAATTTCTAGTAGATTTGTGAACTCCTAGTTGGAGAAGTTACTAATATTTTCCATAGTGATTATTGACACCTCACAGAAGAGTTGCTTTATGATTTACCTTAAAGATATAACAGGAGCATAACAAATAGACTGATACGAACAATTGTGTTGAGTTATAGTTTTAAAATGTTATCTTTGAGGAACTTTAAGAAATGTTTAATGTCCACACACAAAATGTATATAGGTGAAGGGAGAGGGATGTGACTTAGAAGTTAGTTGGTACTAAATGAATAGTATATCAAATACTCTGGGAGTTCGGATTTATTTCTTGGGGGTGAGGACCAAATGATGTGGGTGATGCTGGGAGAGAGCTGATAAGGCCTGATTTCCAGAAGAGAGCTGACAACATTGTTGATTATAGATCATAGTAGGAAGATATAGACAACTGTTTTTAAACCTACTAAGCTCCATGTATGACTTACAAAATATCAACTGCTGGTAATTCTTAAAAATGCCCCCCAAAATGTATTTCCATATAATGAAAACTTTCTGAAAGAATGGGACGTATACACAGCCTTGAATAAGGAGAATATTAATATTTTATGAGCTGTTGAGGCCCTATGATTATGCCTTCATGTCCCATGAAAATCTTTCATGTTCTGCTCAGACAAGGATCTTTATAGCTGGGCATCTGGAGCAATTGGAGACACACCTCAGGCTCTTCTCTCGATCCCATTTCTCCAGGCACCTCTTCTTCCACTGAGAGTCTCCTTCAAATTCCTCAGGGGAACTGACCTTCTGCCCTTGTTCTTTAGTCATGCCTGGGTAGTCCTTTACTCCAGCAGTGGTCAAAGGTAGGTCAAGCTGGTACCCCCACCAGATCTTTACATGTGATATCATTGAAGTCTAGTTGAAAAGACTTAGAAAGCCAGCCTTGTGCATGCCTTTTCTTGAATTTCTATGAGAGACAAACTTCAGTTGAATAGTGCTCTGTAGGAACACTTTTGACACCCAAGGAGTTTCATTTAACTCTACAGCCTCATGCTTCAAAGTGTCAAGTTAAAACTACTGGGGCTTTCTTGGAGCAAAAACAACTCTGACTGTGTATTGACATGAGAAGAAGTGCAAGAGGTTAGCCAATCCAGAGAAAATTAAGTAGCAAATAAACAAAATGATTCTTCACAACCATATTTAAATGCTCAAGTTCTTTTCTCTTTGCTTTACAATGTAATCCTATGTTTTCTGGACAAATAGAAAAATAATCATACCTCAGAAGCATTTGGGGTGTTTTATAACCACATGACTCTTTTGAATATAAAACTTCATACTAAGGTATAATATGGCAAAAATATACATATTTATTAACTTGACTCTTATGAATTGATTAGTTTTTTAAGTTTAAAATGTGATTTTGTTTAAAGGAAAATGTTGAGCAAGTGACTCTTAAGCATTGTAGTTTTGGAATTTTTCAAGTATTAAAGTTGAGAGTAGTGTTTTCATGAATAGGTCCACAAATTTATTCAAAAGAAAATACAAAAAACACTAGTAATTAAGTGAGGAAAAATTTTGCTGAAGATTTTTCTTTTCATCTCTAAGGTGTACTTTGTTTGAAAAAACTAGTCTTTTTTAATAGATAAAATACATTAAATATTGAAAAAGTAAGTAAATTGGAAAAAGTAAAATTAAATATTTGGTGCCCATCAAATGATCTCAAATTAATTACTAGTGTTTTCTACCATTCTAAAATATAAATGTAAATAACTACATAGTTTTCTACTGATTGTGCTGTTGCCATTCTTATTGAAATTATTTTTTTATGATGCTGAAATTTGGAGAGAATTATTAGTATTAAAATAACTTGACTTTGTGAAAAATGATATCAATTTATTCATTCAAAGATAATTCAGAGTTGAAGATTATATTTGGTTTTATTAAAAGGAAGCATGCAAACCTTTCAATGCTAATTCATGTTTGTATACTTTTTTAAAAATTTTGCAGTGGTAGGAAAAAAATGTCTTCAATTTACTAATGAGTTCCAAGCCCTATAGTATGGGGAAATAGATTCTTTCATACCTTAGATGGGAACATAAATTGATATAACTGAAATTAAATATAGGTTTGTTTATCTAACTACAAATGTAAATGTATTACCTCTATCCCAGCAATTTAATTTCTAGGAATTTATCTTACAGATATACTTTCACATACAGAGAATAATGCATGTAAAAAAATAGTCATTGAAACCCTGAAAAATGTATGTCAATGGGGACTGTTTGAATAAGTTATTATAAACTCATTCAATGGAATGTCATGCAGATATTATAAAGAATAAGATTCATATGCACTGAAATTTAAAAAGCTATTTTTATTAAGTGAAAAATTCAAGATATAGAAAAGATTTAGTATCATGCTAATATTTATGTGTTAAGAAAGAAATCTATGTATGTACACTGATATGTGTATAGGATATCTGTGGAAGAATATTCAAGGAGCTAGCTAACTGGCTATCTTAGGGGAGAAAAGCTGGGTAGGAATAAAAAATCAAATTACTTTTAATTGTATACACTTTAATATTATAAATTCCAAAAATTTTTAATTAACTCTAAAAAATAAAAACAAAACCTATGGTAGCTATTAGTTTATCTTGTTAACTTAGAAGAATCTTCTTTAAAAATATTTGTTTGTGTTTTGAGGGAAGCTATTAAAGGAAAGCTTAATATTATCTACAGTAGAGAGCAATATTTGTAAGTTCTTTTTTCTCCATTATATAGTTTTAATTCAGGCTGCTGTTTCTCCTGTGAATAGAAATATCAGGTTTAGCTTATTTATTTTAGTGACCTTGGTAACTAATGGAGACCACCTCAGAATTATTTTAGTCACGGTCATAGTGTGAAGATGTTTAAATGTATAGTGTAAATGTGTCACGCAGTGACCCTGGTACTTTGAGTGTGGTTTTTGTGGGGTTTGCACATGGAGAGGTATAGCATAGTTTCACAACTGCTGAGTGGCCATTTGGTTTCTTTACATACACGTCTGTAACCATGAAACTTTATTTCAAAATAAATGTTCAGCGTTAACAGAAAATCTCTATCTATACAACTATAGAATAGTAGTTTTCAAATTATACTCTATTTTGAATGAGCTGTTACCAGATAAATGAGGTTCTACCATAAGTGTAGTTATTGCAAGTATTTTGAAATATTCAGGAAAGATGGTATTTTTTTCAAGACTTGGAAATTGGAACATGTTGGCAGACTACTTAAAACATATTTCTCGAGGATTGAAAATTCTCCACATACAGTTATGATCCTTTAGCTATTGGCCTTGTTTCTTGAATAACCATTTTACTTAGTTTAGATTTCTTATCAGAATATATTTGGTTCAAGACAACAATTTGTCAAACATTTGGAACAGAGAAATAGATGTCCCCTTTTTATTGTCTACCTTTTTTTTTCTGTCATTCCCCCCCCCCGCCCCCACAGAATTCTGACAATTCTACACTTGGCACATAACTAAGAGATGATTTTCTTTTTGATTCTTTACTGCTCTTCACATAGTTGGAGGGAAGGCTAAGTCATTTTTAGGGTATCTACAGTAAGTCTTAAGTCCAAGAATATGTGAAGTTAACAGAATAAAGGTTTGCCTGTCTGTGACTGAGAAAGACAATGGTACATGAATATAAACTTTAATTAGCACTAGTATATGAGAGTATATCTAGTATCTAACTGTAGACAATATTGAGTTAATGGATTATGCTACATATTTAGTCTACATAATTCAATTTTCTTTGTGATCTCTTATTTTAAATACATTCATAAAACTTAAAGTAGTTAAGGAAGACTTGTATACAATATGACTATCTTTTTTTATTTTTTATTTTTTTTATTTTATTTATTTATTTATTTATTTTTTATTGCTTAAAGCATTACAAAGGGTATTACATATGTGTCCTTTCAATATGACTATCTTAATGTTTCTTCATTTTCATGCTGTAAGTTGCAATATTTCCTTTGTAATATTATGTTTCCCTTCAACAGCTTGGGCTCCAGAAGGTCACATATCTTTATATTCAAAATAAAAAACAAACTTACATGTCACTATTGTATGAAAGTTGTTTTTTGTTTGCTTGTTTGTTTTCATGGAGGCCATAAGAAAATTGTAAGGGAGAGTTTTTTTTAGAAAACTACCCTATATTCCCTTAAATGTTCCCTGTGTAGAAAGAAAGAAAGAAAGAAAGAAAGAAAGAAAGAAAGAAAGAGAGAGAGAGAGAGAGAGAGAGAGAGAGAGAGAGAGAGAGAGAGAAAGAAAGAAAGAAAGAAAGAAAGAAAGAAAGAAAGAAGAAAGAAAGAAGAAAGAAAGAAAGAAAAGAGAGAGAGAGAGAGAGAGAGAGAGAGAGAGAGAGAGAAAGAAAGGAGGGAGGGAGGGAGGGAGGAAGGAAGGAAGGAAGGAAGGAAGGGGAAATTGAAAGAGTTAATTTTTCATTCTAGCTGCATAGCTACTGAAAAATAGGTGGTTCCACACATTCTGTTGTCCTACTGATCTACTGCCTCAGTAACAGGCACACTGCTCTACAGAGATTTGTGGTCTCTGCCACTACAAGTGACAGCAGCTAATAAGCTTTAAATGACCCATCCTCTTAATAATAATAATAATAATAATAATAAACAATAAATTAAAATTTCATCTTCTAGATACCCTGATGCACATTTTAAAAAAATATATTTTTTATTTATTTCAGAGAAGAAGGGAGGGCGAGATAGAGATAGAAACATCAAAGATAGAGAATCATTGATTGGCTGCCTCTTGCAGGCCCCTTACTGGGAATTGATCCCAGAACCCTGCCATGTGCCCTGATGGGGAATCAAATGGGTGACCTCTGGGTTCACAGGTCAACACTCAACCACCAAGCCAAGTGGGCTGGGCACACATTTTTACGAGATTAGATGTTATTTTAGTCATAATTCAGTTGTGTACTTATATGAGTTAATTTTGTCTTCATTTTTTAAGTGAACTTAATTTGCTTATGGAACTCCCATTTTCAGAGATTGTGTAACATGTTTAATTTAGAAACTTCTTGATAAGTAAGTCACTTCTGATTTACAAACATCATTTTCTTCCTGAGTGAGTCTGACCTACCTGCTATTGTCTGGTTATCCCTCTGCTGTGGTGGTTCTTGCTGTCTGATTTTGGGGCTTTGAGATGGACATCACCACTACCTTCCCTAGTCCCTTGTGGTCTCTGGCCGTGTAGTTGATCATCCTGTCTCAACTTCTGGCCAAAGTCTATTCAATCTAAAGAAGATTTTGAATGTGCTTCTTCCTCCCCTTGACCCTTTGGAGTTGTGTCCTCTCATTTGCTCTACCACTCTTAGTCCTGTTGGACTTTGTAAAGTGTGTTCTGAAGGTTCATCCTAGGAAACAACTCTCTCAGCCATTTCTAATCTCTCTCCAGGTGTGTCTTAAATTCTGGCACCTCTCTGAATGAAAAATTTAGAGGAGCTTGAAGTTTTCCTTGGATATTTCATGTAAAATAAGATGGGTATTTATATCTCACTAGAGGCCCGGTGCATGACATTTGTGCCCTGGGGGGAGGGGTGTCCCTCAGCCTGGCCTGCACCCTCTCCCAGTCTGGGAGCCCTCAGGAGGTGTACGCCTGCCAACTTAGGCCCACAGTCCTTAGTGCTGCCGCAGAGGCAGGAGAGGCTCCCACCACCACAGCTGCGCTTGCCCGCAGTGAGCCTGGCTTCTGGCTGAGCAGTGCTGCCCCTGTGGGAGCACACTGACCACCAGGGGGCAGCTCCTGTGTTGAGTGTCTGCCCCCTGGTGATCAGTGCGCATCATAGCAACTGGTTATTACACTGTTTGCTCGATTTGCATATTAAACTTTTATTATATAGGATAGGATTGTCTTCTCCAAGCAAACAGGTTAAGACTCAAAAGTGTGGGGTTCTGGCTTTCTTCCTAGGGACCCATAGAACATTTAAACCTTCAACTCTTTCCTTTAAACATTCTCCAAGCTCCTTCCTTGTCCAGAAGTGTGTATGCATATGTGTGTGTGTGTGTGTTTAACACTTCTTCCCTCTGTAGCAGGAAAGTGGCTCTTTGGTTACCTCCTCAGTCCGCTTTCCCTCTATGTTTGTTTCATAGACTTTATTTAGCCCTCCATGCTCTTCCTCCTACTCTTCCAAGATAAGTCTTTTTTGTAATTCAAAACCACAAATTGAAAACTGTCCTCATAATAAATGCCTGGGGTCTTACATATGAATAATTCTTTGGCTTTTAGACAATTGCGTTTGTTATGCATTTCAAATCCATTTAGCTTCTCAATTGAGTTCTTTGTTATAAGCTGTATTTCAACATCCTACTCAAGACAAGGCTGATAGTTCTAGCACTTTAGTAGTGCAGAGAAGGATAAGGGTGATAGGAATGGGTCTGGGGAAGAGTTTAATGTCAAACAGCCATCCTATACACATTCATGCATCTCATTTATTTGTAGAGTCACACAATAATACATTTTTGAAGGATGCAGAAATAGTCTAGTAACCGCACTCATCTTACAGACTAAGGGGTAGAGTCTAAAACATTATTTTTCCCTAAGATCATTCAGCTGGCAAAAACAGGCTAGAACCTAAGTCTTTTGATTTCTTATAATATGGTATAGTATTTCTCTGTTATTCTTTACTATGTAATCTATTTGATTTTGATTTTAGCTGCCCTATGCCCTCAAGAATAGACTTTTATAAATTATTTGCATGAAAGGTCTGTATTTTTTGTTTTGGAGGAAAGACACAGAATGACATACTTGGTGAAATGGAAATGTTTAAGGTTTCAGATTTATGCACAGCAAACCTAATATTAATTTTTATGTTTTATATTTTTTTACTATGAGATTGCTCCTCTCTCCTACTAAGCCACCTGAAATCCACAACCACAACGTAAGTTATTAGATTTATATGTGTTTACATTTAACAAAGCAGAAGCCTAACAAATTAACAAATATTAACTTCAGTATTTCATGGTCATACTGTAGTCACTCCAGGTTGTATACATATGGACAATAGAGAAATAGCTAGGTGCTACATCCATATTGTGAACTCTTGTAGGAACTGAATTTTATTCCAAGTGTAGTGAGAAGCTTCTGGAAGTTAAATGCTAGAGAATGAAGTGATCTGATTACCATTTTTAAAAAATATGTTTTTATTGACTTTTAGAGAGAGGAAGGGATAGAAAGATAGAAATATCATTGAGAGAGAAACATCGATTGACTGCCTCCTGCGCATCCCCTACTGGGGGTGAAGCCTGCAACCCAGGCGTATGCCCTGACCAGGATTTGAACCAGTGACCTCTTGGTTTATGGGTCAATGCTCAACCACTGAGCTACATGGACCAGGCTGATTACCACTTATTCCACTTATTTTTTCTTTTAACTATTTTTATTGACTTTTAGAGAGAGAGAAGGAGGAGAGAGAGAATTATCTATGCAAGAGCAAAGCATCAATTGGCTGCCTCCTGCATGTCACCCACTGCTCATGGAGCCCAAGCATGTGCCCTGACTGGGAATCAAACCAGTGACCTTGAGATGCACAGGAAGACACAGGCCAGGGCTGATTACTCTTTCTTAAAAGATAAGTCTAACTGCTGAGAAGAGACCAAATTGAGAAATTGTAGTGGCAGGAGTGGGGGGATGGCGAAAAAAGAGTAGAGGCAGAAGAAAGAAGAGAGGAGACTGTTACAGCTGCCCAGGGACAGATCCCTCTAGTCTGGACTGCACTACAGTAGTGGGGAAGGAGATGGAGAGAAGTAACCAAGACAGGACATGTGTTGGAGAGAGTGGGTGAGATTTCCTGTGATCCTTACCTGGACTCAGACTACAGAGGGATAAGAGAGAGTCATTGCCTCACTATAATTCTTTAGTGTGGCTCACCACATTTAATTTAGTTTCTTCACTAACTTAATATGAAATTGAAACAGGAATTTTAGGGGAATTGAGGCAGGCTTAGGGAATTTTTAGAGTTGGGGTCCATGGAAAAACACAGGGCTACAGACTGGGAGAAGGTACATTTCCATAACACAAGGAAGCCAGGTGCAGCTACATTTCCATAAGACAAGGGAACTGGAAGTAGCCAAAAAAAGGTCTATATTTATAAAATAAAGAAGGAGGAAGAAAGCCAGAGGGAATAGGAGGACAATGAGGGAGGAGGGCCTCCAGATTTACTATAGTAACCAATTCGAAAGGGAATATTGATCAATCAGAGGGGATATCAGGACACAGGAACTGCAGCCTTTATAACCCTGGAAACAGGAAGTCAGTGGGTCTCTTTCCCCCTCCCCAACGTGGGAGTCTGTTCTATGAGAATCTTTCCCTTTCCCCACGTGGGATCTTTACTTGTTCTTCAATAAATTTCCACCTTTGCCATACCACTTTCTGTCCGTGGATTCATTCTTCGACTCCAGCGGAGAAAGAATCCGGGTTCCAGTCCAAAAATTCCATATCAAAATCAGGAGGAAATATAAAGGTCAGGGTATGATAAATAGAAAATTATTAGTATCACATACTTTAATGTTCTTGGTTTTTGAGTATCATTTCAAAAGACACAATGTTTAGAAAAATCTTTCAATTAAATTTTGGCACTGAGCAGTTAATAGTTAACTAAAATAGTTCATTTATTATTATTATCATCAAAATTATATTTTTTGAGGCCATTGGAATCAGACTTTCCTTTTGTTTCTAGTCCAAGAAGGGTTTATTTTTGTTGATCTTCTTGGCCTGGTGTAAAATCTATCTTTTGAGATTGGCATTCCCCAGTGACTAAGTGGTGAATTATGCTGTCTGGAAAGTTATTGTGAGTTCCACTGTGGTTTTGGTTCAGTAGGTTTTTATGTATTTTTACAAATTTTGTACATACACCCAGAGGCTTTTTGGCAATGGCTACATTTTGACATTCAAGAAAATAAATATGAGCCATTTAATGGTCTCCAATTCTAGATTTAGCATTTTAAATATATTGAAATATGTATATGAGGAATTTTCTGAAACTTGGAACAGAGACTAATTTGGCAAAGATTTTTACTAATATTACAAAAAAGGTCTTTCTTTGCAGCTCATTGATTATATGTCCTTTAGGTCTTGAGCAGTATATTTTGAATCCGAGCTCTGGATCTTAGAGGAAGTGTACTTAACATTCTGAATATTTATTTTGTATTTCTAGTGTCTGGATAAGACCAATGCTAATTGATTTAACCTGTGCCTGGGAAAACTCTCAAGCTTCTAGTCAACATGACTTATAGTCAACAGTATAGTAAAATAGTAACACGCAAGAAGGTTTACTTGGGAATGAAGAAAATTTAATTTTGAACTAAAGCATAGCTATTTCAAGAACATAAAAGATGTATTTGCTAATCTTTTCCCTCCCATTTATCAAATTTAAATAATCCACTTGCAAAATAAAGCCAAATGGCATATCATACTGAAAATTCAATTTATGGTGAAATAAAATCCTATAATTCTCATATGTATAATTAGCCCTCCAAAATGACTGTTAATCACACAAGTAAATTAATATTAACCAAAGGAATCTTATGATTATTAACGATAAAAATTTACCAAATATTCACGATTATGTAACATACATCTTGGGAATTTCCTCTGACCTTGAAAATGTGAACCTCATTCAGTAAGTCATAATACACCATGACACATAGGTAATGGCAGTATTTTAATAAAGGGGTATTATTTTATTCATAATTACAGTGAGACTATGTCATGACAGGCATACAAGTTTTGAAGGCAGCAGTAGCAGCTTGAGGCATGGGGTTCTTGGTTCTATTGTTACCTTCTGCCTCCTGGTACCCTCATTTTGACCATTGTTTTATCATCTGCCACGGGATGTCGGCAACTCTCATCTGTTACCACCTTGAAATGTCAGGGATTTCATATTTTGCTTGGTCATCCCTTGAGATCTTTGGATTGAAAAGAACCATAAAAATCCAAAATGTTTTTCTAGGTGGGGGTTTCCAAAATGGGTCCCTTTGAGGGAGCCACCCACTTGGATATTGAATACCCTTCCTGTGTAATGTGGAAAAAGCGGTTGGTGAAAATTTGCCCTTTTAGCATCACCAAAAAAACAGACGTCTTTATTGTTTAGAAAGTGAAACACACCCATTGGGGATCACTTCATCATTTTTTTAAGTGAATGAAAACATCACAAGTTGAACTGATGAAATGCAGGATAAGTGCAAACAGACTACACCCTTCCTCTTTCGGTCACAAGGAGCGGTGGTCTGCCAGTTCTCCCCATCGCACCCTCCCTGTCTAGTAAAGGCCCTAGTTGGCTTACAAACCATGTGGGTATCTGAGCTACGACTAATCATGCCACTGTTGAGTCATCCACAGAGAATCCCACAGACTGCTTGCTTTCCTCTTTGTGGTGTAGGGCAGTGATTTGAAAGACAATCTTTGCCCTGTCATTTTTTTTCTCTTTTCCTCTGTCATTTCTTTCCCCTTTTTCTTACTCACTTTCTTCTTTTTTTTTCCAGTTTTATTTATTGTCCCTCTCTTAACCCATCCTTTTATAATCTCAAGGGCTATTTTAAAAGGACGCTTTTTTCACCAGATGAAACTCTCCAAGGGCTCATTTGGAAAAAAATAACAGTGTTTTCTGTCCCTTCAGCTGCCAAAAGTCATTATGAGTCATGTTTTTGACTCAATTGATAGAAACACTTAATATAAATAGTTGGCCTTTCCCAGAGCTGTTTCTTAATTGCCATTCCATCTTGCTGATTTCAGTAGACTGATAGGATGCAGCATTTGATCAGAGCAGCTTCCCTGGTCATACGCCCTTTGTCTTTTTTCTGTCTCTATTATACTTTGATAAATCAATCAGATCAAGTGGATGATAAACAAAATAAGTGATTGTCAGTGAGCTCTAGAGAATATCTTGTTTGAAACATTCTTGCGAGATTACTCCCCACAATTGAACAGGCTTCTATATGCTAAGTGAGGAGTTAGGTCACCTACTTTCTAAACGATTTTATTTCTAAGTAATATTATTATTTA
Organism: Myotis lucifugus; assembly: GCF_000147115.1. Classification (NCBI taxonomy): domain Eukaryota; kingdom Metazoa; phylum Chordata; class Mammalia; order Chiroptera; family Vespertilionidae; genus Myotis; species Myotis lucifugus. The sequence goes on along the minus strand of NW_005871065.1, from coordinate 4,065,384 downwards.
AGACCATTTCTTAATAACGTCACTATTCCAACTCAATGTTAGTCACGTGGGAACCATGGAGAGAAACTTTTTTCTAATAGACAAAATATCTGATTTCTTACTGTATTATGTTTAGCGGAGCCCAAAGGAGCTATTGCTGATATTCACTATTTACCTAGTCAAGGAAAAGTTTTTAAAAGTTGAAAAGTGTGACTCTCATGAAAATTTAGAATAAACATGGCAAAGCTTTCTTTAACTCATTAATGAGATTTGTCAGTCAGGATTCCACCAGTGTCTGACTTATTGTGTAGGAAGGTGTTAAAAAGTGTTTAAGACTTTCCTCTGGACAACCTTGGGCCCTATTGGGTTCCAGACTGGTTCTGATCATCATTTCCCAACTACCTATTTCCCAACTACCTGTGTAGAATAAGGTATATGAATATACCCTCTCCCAATCATATATATTTATTTGCTTGCTTATTTATTTATTTATTTATTTACTTACTTATTGGAATTGGCTTACACATTGTAGATACTGGTTAAGTAAATCTAAATCCCATAGGTCAGAAAGTCAATAAGGGATGACCACAAACAGGCTGGAACCCACAGACATTGGCCAAATCTTTTGATGCACAGGTAGTTGGGACACAATGAATGAATAGGAGCAGCCTGGAACCTAACAGGGCCTAACATGTGTCCTCAGGAAAGGCTCAAACACTTTTTAAGGCCTTCCTACAGGGTAAATCAGGCCCACTCAAGTAATCTCCCTAATTCAAAGTGAACTGATTAGGTTCACTTTAAAAATCTGCAAAATCCCTTCACAGCAGCACCTGGGTTGGTTAGTGTTTGAATGGATAACTGGGAGGACACAGGTTCATGCTACGGAATGCCTGCTGCTTCCTTTCTGTCCTCCAGCTCTCACAAAGCATCTCCCTTGCACTCCATCTCATCTGGAAAGATTCTAGAAAGGCGATGCTGGAAAATGTAGTTTATCCTACCCGAGTTGACTCACCACAGAGCCTTATATGAGTATAGATTGTGCTATGGTCTATATCCTCCCAAAATTTATACATGGAATCTTAACTCCCAAAGGTGATGGTATTAGGAAGTAGAACTTTGGAGGATGATTAGGTCATGAGGGTGGAGCCTTCATGAATGGGATTAGTGTCTCAAGAAGAGTCTCCAGAGATATTCCCAGCCCCTTCTACCAAAGCTATTTCAAAAAGACTAAAAGAACGGCTAAAAATATTTTATGAGTGACAATGATTAAAATCTTCTTATCTTTGGAAGGGTATATTAATGGCACAATGAATCTAAGTTACAAGCATTTAACAGTTTAATCAAGCATGCAGTTTGTACCAGAATATAAATGTTTTCAATTGTCCCTGTAGTTGTTTTTGGAAGTCACTTAAATAGTGCATAGATAGGAAGCCAGGGTTGGAACCCACGCAGTGTGCCTCTAAATCCATGCTTGACCCATGATTCAGTTACATGCTGAATGAGGCGAATGAACCTAGAACTATGGGAAGTAGATATTAGGAGGTCAGTCTATTTTTTTCAGATAATATACTTTATAAATCTAATAATTCCCAAATGATAAATTTTATACACTTTTAGGGTGCATACTGCCCTCCCCAGTGACTTTTTAGTAAGTGGGAGGAATATGATAACTATTTTCTTATCTAATAGCATCACTGAATACTAGCTTTCTACATTTGTTTTAGCAATCGCTAATCAATTTATTTAAGTAGATATTTTTCAATATTTTACGGAAGTATAAATGAAAAATGAAATTCATGTATTTAAAGAGTACATTGTGATGATTTGATATTGGAAAAGGATTCCCCATGAAGGAGTCAACACATCCATTACCAACACAGATGTATACCCACGCTCCTTTTTTATTTTCTGGTGAGAACATTTAAGTTCTACTCTCTTAGTAAATTTTAGTGATACAACACAGTGTTGTCAACTATAGTCATCATGTCACTCACTAGACCCTCAAATCTGATTCATCTGATACCTGAAAGTTTGTACCCTTTTATCAACCTCTCCCTATTTCCTTCAACCCTCCTCTACCCCAACCCCTGGTAACCACCTCTCTACTCTCTGCTTCTGTGAGTTCAACTTTTTCTTTTCTTTGTTTTTACTACATATATATGTATATACACACACACACACACACACACACACACACACACACACACACACATATGAATGATACCATGCAGTATTTGTCTTTTTGTGTCTGGCTTATTTCACTTAGTTAATAACCCTCCAGTGTTATCCATGTTGTTGCAAATGGCAGGATTTCCAAATCTTTTAAGGCTGAATAATATTCTGTTTTATATATTTTCTTGACCTATTATTTGCTGATGGATACGTGGGTTTTCCCACCTCTTGGCTATTGTGAATCATGCTGCATGGGAGCACAGATATTTCCTTTGGATATATACCCAGATTGCCGGATCATTTAGAATAGTTATATTTTTAGATTTGCAATCCATATTGTTTTCTATAGTGGCTTTACCAGTTTTCATTTACAAAATAGATGATTTTTTTAAAGAAACATTGTGAGAGTTACAGTAAAAATTGTTAAGAAATGTGGATTCTTTTACTTGTTAGTAAATGGACTCTTAACAATAGTAAGACTATCACAAAATAGCTCAGCGGTTCTCAACCTGTGGGTCGCGACCCCTTTGGGGGTCGAAAGACCCTTTCACAGGGGTCGCCTAAGACCATCGGAAAACACATATATAATTACATATTGTTTTTGTGTTTAATAACTATGCTTTAATTATGTTCAATTTGTAACAATGAAATTGGGGGTCACCACAACATGAGGAACTGTATTAAAGGGTCGTGGCATTAGGAAGGTTGAGAACCACTGAAATAGCTGATCTACATTCTTCAATTTTTGTTTCTTTAGCTAATTGTGGCTTCAGCAACACATTAATTTTATGGAGATGATAATGCACTTATCAATATTTGAGACATTTCTTGAACATCTATTTTATCTACAAGTAAATGTAGGTATCTTCCCACATCAGTGATAAATTACAGAGATATGCTGATAATATGTGCTCGCCTGATTATTCTTTTTTCTTTCCCTTTTTCAGTATTGTTTTCTGTCTAACCACTTAGAGAACTTGGGAATTGTTCAAGAGATGAGTTACAATAAAAACAAACAAAAAATATTGTCTTTAGATCAAGTTATTTTTATATACATCGAAACAGTTTGCAGTAAAATATTTACAATACTTTAAAAAATATACGCACTCTTTGTTAAGTTTTAATAACCCTAGTGTGAGATTTAAAATATTTTAAGCACAACCCAGAGGAACTTTATATGCTTTACATGCTATAAGCCAATGATGTCAGAAAAACAACTGTGGCCTTTTATTAGCAATTATGATTTGTTGCAATCTTTATGGCCAATTTTCACAACTCTCCTTCCTCTTTTTTATTTTCTCTTTTCTTTTTTTTCCCTGCAATCAAGTTTTGAACTAGAGCTTTTGGCCCCTGGGATCCAGCTCCACCAGATAACATGAAGCCAAACTTCCTCCTGGTTCTGTTCTTTAGCTGTTCCTGGCTAGAATTCAATTACTGTATATAGAAGACACAGGGCTGTTTCAAATTCAATAGGGTTGAAAAGGCAACAAAACAAAAATGGTTTGCTTCTGAGGAAACTTGTTGATTTCTAATAGGCATTTGAGGCTAGAAACATCTGGAATTTAGAAGAGCCCTCTTGATACCTTCTCTTTTTCATATGTAATCAGATTTTTGAGGAATCTGAATGATAGCTGAGGGTATACACATAGAGACCTTGGCAAGCACCTTTGAATATTTTGGAACCATGAGATAAAAGGAATTTTTAAAGAACCGGATTCAGTTCAAGGAGAGCTGCTTGCTCTTTTGTAATTTTCATGGACAAAAATGAATTCTATCACACTTGAACCCATTGTACACTTTGGAATTTGTTATAGCAGCTAGCAGTGCTTTTACTAATTGGTGCATGCATTTTAGCTAGGCTGGTCAAATTTAGCAAATAAAAATAAAGATCATCAATTTAAATTTCAGATAAATAAGGAATCGTATTTAAATAAATATGTCCCTTACAATATTTAGGACATGCTGACATTAAGATTCGTTGTCTACCTGAAATTCAAATTTAACTGGGCATCCTGTGTTTTATGTCGCCCTGATTCTTACCACACTAAAAAAAATGGACATATATGGGACTCCCAGTGTTTCCAAAAACTCTCCCACTCCAGTCCGCTCTATCACCCTGGCTCGAGTTTCTCCAGCTCAGCAACCACCGATCTGGGGAATGTTATGTGAGCCTTGCCTTCAGAAGGCTCCCCAGTCTTCATGTGTGATTCTCTTGGAGCCCAGTTAGTTTTGTTTGGAACAGAGAAAATTACCATGTTTCTTAATAATTATACAGCTGAACACTCAGATTAATTCTTTCCTCTGATGAATTTGAGCCTTTGTCTTATTTGGGCTAGAAGGGGTAGTGGGAGTGAAAGAAGCAGAAGTTCTGGTCAAATTTTAGTAAGTCCTATGACTATGTGTCTAGAAGCTCCTCTTCAGAATTTGGAGAAGCTTATAAGCTATTATTCTTTTTGAATCTTCAACAGGAATTCTGAGACAACTGGTAAAGTTCCATTCTATCATACAATTCCGTTCAATTCCGTATCTTTAGATGATCCAAAAAAAAAAAAAATTGGAGCCCAGCCGGCATAGCTCAGTAGTTGAGCATTGACCTGTGAACCAGGAGGTCACGGTTCGATTCCCAGTCAGGGCACATGCCTGGTTGTGGGCTTGATTCCCATTGTGGGGCATGCAGGAGGCAGCCGATCAATGATTCTCTCTCATCATTGATGTTTCTATTTCTCTCTCCCCCTTCTTTCCTCTCTCTGAAATCAATAAAAAATATATTTTAAAAAAATTGGGAAAGTGCAACACTTATTTGCATACTTTAATTTCACTTCAAAAAGAGCCATAGACAATCAAAAGTAAAATACTGTTTCTTTTGGCCACCATAATTCCATATCCTTGAAGTCACATCTTCAATAAACTAAGGTTATTGATTGGCTCATAGATTACCAAACTCTTTAGCAACCCATGTACCATGTTGTTTGTGCTTTAGTTATTGTGCTTTTTATTATTCTCTCTTGCCTTATTATAATAGGATATTTGGCAAAAATATAGTAATAATAATTAAGCTGGACTTTTGTTCCCTCACTTATTTTAAAAACTTTTACCTATATTCCCCTTAAAGTTTGATTTTTTAGAAGGATGTTATATTTCTTCAGTAAGGGCAGTACAGTTTAATTCACTGAAACCCGATATTTCATACAATAGTCCTCTCGGGGTTCAAAAGAAATAACGCCCCTGAAATATGAGAGCAACACATATTTTCAAACCATTTTGAACAACATGAAGTATTATTTAAAAAATATATATGTATACTATGTGAGACATAAACTGAAGCTCTATCAAAATTGATTAAAAGGTGGACAAGCTTAGGTCAGACACAACGTTTATACTATTATTTTTAATTTGGGGCATCTGCTCCTAAATCCAGGGGGCGGGGGATGAAAATAGAAAAAGAAAGGGGCTCAAATCATATAATTGTATTATATGTTATTTATATTGTACAGTATTCTGTTTTCTCAATCTAATTTGCTGCAGTTAGTATCAGAAATATTTGGTTTAGTAGAACAATACAGTTTATTATGGGGTAGATGCAAAAAGCAAAAACAGAAGGTACAGTGATCTAATATCTGTTTAGTAAAAAGGAAGGAAGCCAATTCAATGGAAATCAAATTTGATATTTTGTATTACGTGTTTCACTCAATATTAAGAAAATATTGAAAACATCTGCAAAGAAAAGGTAAACAAAACAGAATGTATGGAGCCTTATTCTTAACTCTACATAGGTAATATTAGTCTAGAACAAGAGTTGGCAAACATTTTCTATAAAGGCTCAGATAGTAAATATTTTAGGCTTTGCGGGCCATAAAGTCTTTATAGCAACTACTCAACTCTGCTGTTGTAGTGAGAGCAATCAAAGATACTGCATAAATGAAAAGGTATGGGTGTGTTTCAGTAAAACTATTTATAACTACAGATTGTTGGCTAGATTTGGCCCAAGGGCTAGAGTTTGTCCACCCCTGTTCTAGAATTAGTATCTTTATGTTACTGTCTCTCTCAAGCACAAAGACTGTCTCCTGACGCTGATTAACTTCTCAGTTTACAAAAAAAAATTCCAGTTTTGGTTCATGACAAACTTAACTTTCCACTAAGCCTTGCCCGCCTTTGGAAACTCATGACTGGTATATTAAAAAGACTATTAATTTCTTCATAGCTGGAGATTTTAAAGAAAATAGATTCTAAATAAGTTCTACTCATTTGCCAAGCTGTTTGTGGTTTCAAACTGATGAAAATGTTGAGACAAGAAAGTCTATTTAAAATCAAAATGATTCTTTCTAGAATGGATGAACTGCTCCACGGAATGAATAGTATTGTGACTTTAAAGAGAGCCTCTTATTGGCCATGCACACCTGTCTTCACACCTGAATCCCAAATATGTATAATTCATTTTTCACTTATTCATAAAATCTACAGATATTTGGAGAGACCTAAATGAGCACGAATGCCGTGCTTGATGCTAAGCATTACATAAATATTGGCTACATGTAAAGACAGGGTTGAATTGTTACTTGTGAAATCAGTAAAAATAAATAAATATTTTAATGAAAAATCAGAATAAATGTATTCTTATGTTTTGGGGAGCTATTTCTAGCTTCGATATCATAAACTACCCAGGAAGAGATAATGATGAATCCAATGGGAACTGAGTGGCCTTTTGAAGATTTCTACTGAACTTTGTTGAAGTGGAAAACTTTGGACTAGTTTTCAAAGTTATTTAAAGATTTCGATGGCTCAGCTTCTATTTTCTCTTCCTTTGGTTCCCCTAGAGACAAATCCTTGCTTCATTTTATTCTTTGTCTCTGAGCCACTTTTAGTTGGGTTTCTTTTAATGACTGCAATGAGAGAAAAATTTTGGCTAAAATTGGGTGCTCTTCAGTATTGTCATTGTATAGGTTTGTCAGATGCTCACCAACCTTCTGTCTTCCTATCCCCTACCACTGTTCAGCCAATTCTCCTATTCACAGTGTTCTATGAAGTTGCCATGAACCTGGAATTAATGCATAGTGATTATTTGCTCTTAGGGGAAATACAGGATAGGATTCCTAAGAGTCTCTGGTCACATTTTGGTAAATCAATGTGCATAATCTTGTTTTATGTGTTTTTGTTTGTTTATAAACACCTTATTTAATACATGTTGCTGATTTCTTAACCTTGGACTCATGGCCAACAACATTATGACTTGTGCCTGAATAAAACTTTTCTAACACTTGTGTTTTCTCCATAAAGACATCATTCTTAGGCTTGGGAAACTATGCCTGGGAGACCATTTTAAACAGCAAATTCACCAATAAAAAGCACACACACACAAAGAAAACAAATAATGTGGTATTCAATAAACTGCAAAAAGAGAACACATGTTTACAGCATAAGACCAGAAGTAAGAAGACAGAGAATCATCTCTTTTTTTAAATATATTTTATTGATTTTTTTACAGAGAGGAAGGGAGAGGGAAAGAGAGTTAGAAACATTGATGAGAGAGAAACATTGACCAGCTGCCTCCTACACACCCCCAACTGGGGATGTGCCGGCAAGCAAGGTACATGCCCTTGACCAGAATTGAACCTGGGACCCTTGAGTCCGCAGGCCGACACTCTATCCACTGAGCCAAACCGGTTAGGGCAAGAATCGTCTTTTTTACTTCAGTTAGGAACTGCTCTAAAGTTGACTCAAATTTTCAACACTCTATTCATGGCTATGAATGACTACAAAACCACTTCGAGAATTGATTTTAGGGTTACAGATTTATTTTAGCGAGGAAGGTAATTTTAAAATATGGACTCCGTAATAATAAAAATGGACTGTACTTTTGTTTTATTTTCTTTGTCATATTTTCTACTTAGTTTTCTTCAAGTTTACCTTATAGCAAGATGGAAGGGAAATAGTTTACTTCTTATTACATAGTTTACGTCTTTTTCACTTAATTAAACAGTCTACACACAATGAAATTATTTTATTGATATTTGGCATTTATTATTATTTATTGCAAGGATTTACTTTGCCCATTGTCAAAGAATAGAGAGAAAAGCTGACTAATAGATTTAGTAGCCAATCACATACAATTTGTATCAAGGTACACCTCTCATAAGTCAGTGTTAAAAAATGAAATAAAATGTACTCTTGGATTGCCTTATAACATTTCACTTTCTGCTTAAATGATGCAAATCTATGCAAAATTAACTCCAATCTTAATACTATATAAAGTAATGTATTTTCAAAGTCCAAGTTCTATGCTGCATAAAATTAATTATTTCCACACCTGGTTAAGTTCTATTTTCATGCTAGAAAAAATTATGATTGCAAAGTTTGAGATTATTAATAGAAAATAACATGATACCATATCATCTTTGTTTTTTCCTAAAGAAATTTTAGAATATGTACAAGGTAATGCTGTTTAGAATAGACCCTAACAACATAATAGTCCTGCAGATTTTTAACTCAGTTCCCAATAACTGCTGGACCTTAAGCTCTATGGGGAAAGAACTTTTGGTTCTGTTGATCAAGTTTATTTCACTTGTACATAATATAATGCATGGCACATAGTAGGTGCTCAACAAATAATAACCAAATAAAGGAGTAAATGATTCAGTTTATAAATACCACCACTTAAAGCAGTGGTTCTCAACCTTCCTAATGCCGCGACCCTTTAATACAGTTCCTCATGTTGTGGTGACCCCCAATTTCATTGTTACAAATTGAATATAATTAAAGCATAGTGATTAATCACAAAAACAATATGTAATTATATGTATGTTTTCTGATAATGTAAACACATAAATATATATGTGTTTACATTATATATATATAATTATATATGTGTTAGGCGACCCCTGTGAAAGGTACGTGCCTTTGGCCTGAATCAAACCCGGGACCTTTTCGTCTGCAGGCTGAGGCTCTATCCACTGAGCCAAACTGGCAAGGGCTTAGAGCCCTTTTAGAAAAGCAAAACTTCTTTTAATATACCTTTATTTATTCCTATCATTCTGATTTAAATATACTTTTACAAGTAATCTCATAGAATAATTACTAATCATATTTCACTATAAATAAATGAGTTAAAAAATAACCACAAAACATTGTTTTGGCTTTCTTAGGCAATTCAAACTTCATCAACAGTTTACTGACACCTAACTAGCCAACTATTTGGTTTATGTCTGTCTCTATACTTTCTCATTAACTTTACATTCTGCTTTAGCTCCAAGAAAAATTGAAATCAACACAAATAAGGTATGAATCAATTTTTAAAGATTAGATTACTAGAAAATTCATAAGCACTTAGAAATTTAAAAATATACTTCTACAATAATGGCTGGGTCAAAGGATGAATTAAAATGAGTAAGCATTTCTTTAAATAATTTGGAATAATTGCAACAAATGACATATAAAGAAAATATAAAAAAATAAATTATAAATATAATAACCAAAAGTATTGAAATTGAAAAAAAAGACCTATTAAAATGAGGAGCTGATTCTTTCAAAAGACTAAAACATTGGTAAGCGCACCTAGATAAAATGAAGAATAATAAAAAACAAACAACTAATGAGGAATGGGAAAGCAACCATTACTAACAATTTTTACAATAACTTCAATAATCACAATGATTTCAGAAAATTAAAAATGCAAAACATGAGAATAAATTTCAATTAAATGTGTAAGATCATAACAAAAAAATCTATATATATAAAAGCCTAAGTGACTGTTATGACTGGACAACCAGCTGGTAGCTATGATGTGCACTGACCACCATGGGGCAGACGCTTAATGCAGGAGCTGCCCCCTGGTGGTCAGTGTGCTCCCACAGCCAACTTCCTGTGGCCGGCCAACCTCCCACAGTCCCTCCCCTTGATCGGCCCTGATCGGGACTGGGCGAGATGGCCCCAACGGGCCCTGATCACTGGCCAGGCCGGGGGACCCCACCCGTGCACAAATTCATGCACCAGGCCTCTAGTATAAACTATAGTTGAGGTAAATGTAAAAAACCCTTAATAATAGTGAGGTAAAACTTTTCAAGAATTGGAAGATTCAATATTGTAAAAGGCCAGTTCTCCTGAAATGAATGTGTAGATTCAGTGCAATCAACCAAATCCCAAGTTATTTTTTTTCAGAACTTAAAAAGCTTAATCTAAAATCTATATAATATTACAAAGACACAAGACTAATCATGAAATTCTGTAGAAGAAAAGGTAAGATAATTTGCTTATTAGATATTAAGACTTTTTACAAAAAATAGTGTGGTTAACAATTGTTGGCATAAGGATAGATAGAGAAATGAAGCAGAATTAGAATCCAAAAATAGACAAACATGACATGAAATATCACAAAGGTAAATTTTCAAGCAGTGGGAAAATGATAGAATACTAATGAATGATGTTAAATTACTGGATATGAATGAATGGGAACTGCCATACTGCTGTTGTCTGTGTCTATGAGTTTTTGTTTGTATTATTTGTTCATTTGTTGCTTTCAGTTTCATATCCCACATATGAGTGAAATCATATGGTTCTTGAGTTTTTCCGTCTTATTTTGCATAGCACAGTATTCTCAAGACCCATCCACATTGTCACAGATGGCAGTATTTCATCTTGTTTTGTGACTGAGTAGTATTCCATTGTATATATGTACCACATCTTTATCTAATCATATATTTTAGGACACTTCAGTTGTTTCTATGTCTCGACCACTGTGAATAATAATGCAATGAACATAGGGGTGCATTTATGAAAAACTACTTTCAAATTATTTGAGTAGACACTTAGAAGAGGGGATGCTGAGTTATATAATAACTAGATGCCCAGTGCATGAAATTCATGCACTTGTAGGGTTCCTAGGCCTGGCCTGCAATCAGGGCTGATCAGGGCCTTCCAGCTGCTGGCCTTCCTTCCCCAGCTGCCAGCTGCTGGCCAGGGCCTTCTTTCGTTCTACGCCACCCCCTGGTGGTCAGCGCACATCATAGTGAGCAATCGGTCTCCCTGTCGAACTCCCGAGGGGACACTTTGCATATTAGCCTTTTATATAAATTCTATTTTTAGTATTTTGAGGAAACTACATACTGTTTATCATAATTACATTCCCACCAATAGTGAATGAGGTTTCCTTTTTCTCCACAACCTCTCCAGCCCTTACTACCTGCCTTATTGATAATAGCCATTCTAACAGGTATGAGGTGGTATCTCATTGTAGTTTTGATTTATGTTTCCCTAATAGCTAGTGAAGTTGAGTATCTTTTCATATATCTGTTGGCCATTTGTATATATTCTTGGGAGAAGTGTCTGTTTTTTTAAAAATTTAATTGTTTTTTTGAGTTGTATGAGTTATTTATATATTTTGGATATAACCCCGTATTGGAGGTATTGTTTGCAAATAGACACAAACAACAATATGGTGGTTATCAGAGGGAAACAAGGGTTGGAGTGGTGGTGGTAATAAAGGGTAAAGGGGGTTCAAATATATGGTGATGGAAGGAGATTTGATTTTGGGTGGCAAACACAATGCAATACCCAGATGATATAGAATTGTACACTTGAAACCTATATAATTTTATCTAAAATTTTAAAAAAATATAATGTGAAAGAAAAACCAATAAGTCCAATATAAAATAATGTAGTAAAGTACTCTCTTTGGGGAAAATTAAGAAAAATATTTCTTTAACAGAACATAAAAAAAATAAAGCTAACCATAAAGGAAAATATCCATAAGCTAGAGTGCATTGAAATTAAGAAATTCTATTTATTCACACACACAAATAAGATAGTGAAAAGGCAATCCACAAAATAGGAGAAGATATTTGCAATGCATATAATAAAAATGTGCTTGTTTTCTGAAACTATGAAGAATTTATATAGATCAGTAAGAAAAAATATACAAGTCTGAAAGAAAAGTGAACATAAGAAATGAACAGACACTTCGAAAGAGAGCTTATGAAAATGTCCAATAAACATTTAAATGGTGCTTAATTCCGTTAATAACTAGTCAGTAATAACTAGAAAAATATAAGTTAATTGAGAAGATGATGTGATTATATAACCTCCAGAATAAAAATAAAATGTTAATGCCATATGTTGACAAACATGGACCACTGAGCTCCATACACTGTTGATATGTTTGTAAATTATAGCTGTGTTTGGAAACTGTAGGATATCATCAACAGACACTCTATGACCCTTGCAAATCAACAATAAAGAGCAACCAAGCAAAACAGAGACAAACTCATAGAGAGCAGGTAGACTGCTCTGGTGGTGGTGGTGGGAGGTGTTGGGGGGAGGTGGAAGGATTAAGCAAAAAAGAAAAAAAGAGAGAGAGAGAACTCGTGAACATAAACAACAGTATGGTGATTGCCAGGGGTCGGGGTGGGGATGGGGAAAGGGATGGGTGGAGGTGGAAGAGGCATAGAAGGGATAAATGGTGATGGAAAAAATTAAATTAAATTAACAACAATAAAGAGCTTTATATGCCCCAAGGAAAAAAAGTTCCCCAGAGGTAAATGAAACTGTGATATGTTTGTTACTGGGCTATCTGTAAAAAAAGGTCCCATTACCCGACAAAAATTGGAACTGAAAGGAAAAATTTTCTAGTCCTGTTTAATAGATGTAAGATACTCCTAAGCAAGAAAGGCTGGTGTGAAAGATTCATGCATAATGTAGAACTATCATTAAGGCATCAGATGTCAATTGACAGAACATTCCTGCTGACTTTCAACAGAAGTTGCATAGCCTTCAGCAGCATGTGACTCAATTGATGAAAAAATGAAACCATAAGTTTAAACACACAGGAAATACTGACAAAACATTCCCGTTCTCTGACATAACACAAAATGATGCTGTCACTGCCCAAGGTGATTGGGTCATATATCATCTGTACCTTAATGAGTCTAAAATATTACCTGCGATAAATGTAATGAAAATTGTGCGCTAAGAAAGCATTTTGTCAAATTGTAATACTCAACTTTTTCCCCTTTTAGTATTTCATTAAATAATGCTGCATATTATAATCATTGGCATCTTGGATTTGACGACATTCCATATGATATGGATTCTCCATGCTAATTCTTACACAAATTCATAGAACAAAAAAGGCAAAATTCATAGAACAAAAAAGGCAAAAATATTAAAAGTATTTATATTTAAGAGTTTTACCCTATTTTAGCTTGTGAGATCTTTCTGTGTTTCTGTACTTCAAAAAGTTTTACTATTGGGCAAGAACTAAGGAGTCTAAAATCTGATCAGTGGGAAAGGTTATGGAAAGAGGCTTGCTTGTAAAGGGACCTGTGATCACTTAAATGTCTGGAACCACTGTTCTTCAAGCATTAGCTCAAAAATGACTAGAGCATCAAGGTTTAGAGACCCAACCTCAGAATTTATGTTTCTACATCTCAGTTAGAATTCTGAAATTTGTTTTTAACCAGCTCCATAGGTGATACTGATGCAAAATGAGGTTGAAGAACTCACCCATAGCTTATTAAAATATTTCCTATAACATGTGTTGTGCTCATGTCAAATTCAGAGGTTATTACCCACAATAACCACTATTTATTAAACATCCCCAGACGGTAGCAGCCGCTAGTCTCATTTAATTCACAAAAGTAATAGAGTGGATATTAAAACTCTGTTTTTATTGGTATGTACACGTGCACTGCAATTTCTATGTTAATGCCTATCAATTTCTTAGCAGTTAGAGACCATATGCTGCTATATTAACAATGAACTTTATTTTGTACACAAAATAGGTCACATATTCTATTCCATTCTGGTTTTCTGAACTTGGGCTAAGTCTGACTTTGCAAAACATAAACAAAAACCAAAACAAGAGGGATTATCGGTTCCCTTTGAGTTCTGCCTCATGCATCAAGCTTATGAAGTAATGGGAAACATCATGCAGGTTACTCAGAAAATTTTAGATACAAGAAGAGCATTTCATTTTTTCATTGTGACATATAACAATATAGCATAAACTATTGAGTAAAAATGTAAATTTCAAAAAATCACTCTCTGGTGATTCTTTTCCTTCCACAAGGGTTTTTAAAGCAACATTTAAAAAATCACCCTATATTTTCTACAGCAATGGCAAAAAGAATGTGGATATTAAGCCTACTTTAAAAGCCACACAAACTAAAAAAATCAATGTAGAATATACTCTATGCTTGTTTTGAGGCGATTATGAATAGAGTCAAAGATATCTTGTGTTTTCATCAATGTAAACATTAAGAGCAGTGTTCTCAAACAAGATAAACACACAAAGCAAAACACAAACAAAACACTGAAGGTCAATCATATTTTGTTACTGTTATTTAGTGGCTTTAATGGAAATTGTCATTGCACAACATGAGAAATTTACTTTACCAAGAAATCATAGAAGGTTCAAAAAGCTTTCCTATGCTTTTATATGGTAACATAAAGATGCAATACATTCCCAGGTGTTCTATTTATTCTTATTGCATTTGGCCAGTAAGGAAGGAATACATCAACTTCTTACATTTAGAAAAATCTCATTAATTTTCAAATATGTGAATATTTAATTTATTATTATTTAATCTAAGGTAAGCTAGAAATAATTCTTTTTATTGTCTATAAAGAATAGTTTTGATTATCTACACCAGTAAAAGAGAAACATGTAAATTGGTGTCACTCCGCTATGCCCACCAGCCAATCAGAGCAACTATGCAAATTAACCCAACAAAGATGGTGGTTAATTTGCATACACAGGCGTGGGGCGAAGACTGAAGGCTCCGGCTGGAGTGAAGACTGAAGACTGAAGACTGAAGAGGCTTGGCTTCTCCACTGTGGCCGGACCAAAGGCCTGGGTCCTGGGTGCCGGAGGAAAACCAGTGCCAGCAGCAAGGGGAAGGAAGGCCTATTGCGTGTATCTTCGTGCAACGGGCTTCTAGTATAATTAATAAAGCCAATAAAGTCCCAAAGACTCATTTCAACCTAGTCCAGACAACAAACTATTTTTAAAAGTAAATTAATTTTAGCTTATTAATGGAAGAAGCTACTAATTACAAATTAATCTCATGTATTTATTTCAAAAGGACCAGCAGTGCTTTTCCTTATAAATAAGTGTGAACAGTTGAGAGAGAGGGAGAGAAGATGGAGAGGGAGAGAGAAAGGATTGGTTGAGAAATGTGATATGAAAGGCATGGTGTTTTGCTATATGCTTTCACCTGGGTGGACTTAGGTGCCAGTTCCTTCATTATTTCTTACTGATGCTTTCTTTGCTTCCTCTCCCTCAGGAGCAACGTGTTCTTTAATAATAATTAAAGTGTGGATGAGGACGATTTTGAAATGAAAGTTATCTTCATTCCCAATTCTAAAATGTTTCTGATTTCAGAATCTCTAACAAACCCCCTGAAATATTTCATTTCCAGCGTCACACTGATATTTAATAAAATATAACACAGTGCTCTAAATCCTGCAGAGAGAGGGTGTGTAGTGCTTTTGTCAAAGGGGCTTCACCAACAGAAGTCATTGGAGTTGTTCATTTGTTTAGCAACCCAGTAGTTTTTAATCCCCAGGACGATTTGCCGTAGAAGGATTTGAGTTGGATGAGAATTTTCACTTACTTTGTTAACTAAGACGCAGCCAATTGCTGTAGAGGAGGTGGGAAAAGAGATCCTGCTTGGTAACTTGACTGGAAACTGATATTCTTAAATCACCCATGCCATGCCCTTGGGAAGTCTTTGTGTATACTAAGAAGCCACATTTTAAAATCACTTATTTAGAAACTTCATTCATTTGCAAAAGGCCATACAGTTGAACTTGTATTTAAGTTCACACTTCCTGACTTCAGAAACCAAGCTCTTAACCACTGCACTACAGTCCATTCATTTTTATTAAAGATAAATTCTACACAGAAAGAAATTAGTCTTTAGTCTTTGCAAGTATCACACTGTCTTATTTATATCTCTCACTTACAATGATGTCTTTTTAATTGCCTTGATATGTAACTTTGCCTTTTTACTGATTTTTTTTTTCTTCACATAGTTCTACTTTCTGGAAATTGAAGTTAAGCTTCAGGAAATAGTGTATCAATTAGAAATATCAAATAAACTTTCTACATTTCAACCTAGGAAATGTTATAGTAGTGAAGTAATGATGTTTAAAAGCAATTTTTTTGGTGTTCAGAATTATGGTTTGGCTGTTTTATGCTTCTCTAGGCTTTTTGTTCCACTTTATACTAATACAATGCTACAACCTTATTATAAGATAAACATTTCAGCTTCATTCACTAGGAAAACCTCACCAATTTTATTCTAAAAAGATTAATCATGGTAATTACACTAAATTAATACTATACATTCAAAATAACCTGTGTGTCTCTGCCAGCTAAAATCTATTTCTCACTGGGGACTAGCCTATAACCACTGTAGAAAGGCCATGATGGTGTTCCCCTCCCAGAGTATTTTAACTGCTGTGCACTGTTGACAATGGAGGTTATAATATTTTCCTTGTATTTTCTCAAAATGTTGTGGTTGACCATGGATAAATTGTTTTGAGATATAGAAAGTATTGCACTTGCCTTTGAAATCCAGAAAAGTGGGGAGAGAATGAGGGAAGGTAGAAGTAAGAAATGGAAGAGGGAGGGAGGCAGGGATGAAGGGAAGAGAAAGAAAGGAGACAAATGGGTAGTTTGAATAAAACATTTAGGCGTGAAAAGAAGCTTAGGTATCAACCAGGTTTTTTTTTTTTCTAAACTGGTATATCATCATCCAGTAGAAATTTGGGACTACAACCCATGTATTCTACTGAACATTAAAGAAACAACAAATTAATTTTCCCAACGATACGCCCTCCTTGTAGTGAAATGGTCTCTCTTTTACAATGAAGTTTTGATGGCTGCCTAATTCTTTTATATTTTGTTTTGATTTCCCCCTCTCAGATTAATGAATGCTACAATCATTTTGAAATAGACAATAAAATCTGTGAGCTGCTTGGGCCACAGTGACTACAGTGGGTATGTAAGGATGTCACACCCGAAGGGTACGGTGCCCTGGTTCCTGCCAGATGACCCATTTTAGCTCAGATCCTAACCTGGAAATTATTGTTCCTATTCCAGAGTGATAATAAAAATCTATCAATGATAAAGGTTATCCCTGCAAAACACCACCTCACTTTTTCTGTCTTCCAAAGAACTATGAAAACGGGCAGTTGTAAGTAGCAATCATTACTGTAGATTTTCATGGTGGAAAAATTCCCCCATTGTAAAGTGGCACAGAAATTATTTATAATCAAATGTTATACATTTTTGTTCAGGTGTCATCACTGCTAGACATTTCTCCTCAGTTTAAAAGAATAATTGCATTGGCTAGAGTTTATATAGTCAGGAAAGACTTTATTCAAGACTATTTATTGCAATAAGAGATTTAATTCAACTGATAGTACAAGATGGGGAGATTTGGTGTGTCTGTGTGTGTGTGTATTTTTCTTTTAATCTTTATTGTTGAAAGTATTACATAGGTCCTCCTTCCCCCCCCCCCATTAACCTCTTCCAGCCCTTTTTCATCCTCCCCTTGACCCAGGCCCTCACCAACCCATTGTCTGTGTCCACAGGTTATGCATATACGCAGACAAGTTCATTGGTTGATGTCTTTCCACCCACCCTCCCCTGCCTTCCCTCTGAGGTTCAACAGTCTATTCGTGCTTCTATGACTCTGGATCTTTTTAGTCAACAGTTTATTTGGTTCATTAGATTCCCACATATGAGTGAGATCATGTGATACTTATCTTTCTTTGCCTGGCTTATTTTGCTCAGCATAATGCTCTCCAGGTCCATCCATGCTGTTGCAAATGGTAAGAGTTCTTTCCTTTCTATTGCTGCATAGTATTCCTTTGTGTAAATGTACCATAGTTTTTTTTATCCACTCATCTGCTGATGGGCACTTAGGCTGTTTCCAAGTGGTAGCTATTGTAAATTGCACTGCTATGAACATAAGGGTGCATATATTCTTTCTGATAAGTGTTTCAAGGTTCTTAGGCTATATTCCTAGAAATGGGATGACTGGGTCAAATGGGAGTTCCATTTTTAATTTCTTGAGGAAACTCCGTACTGTTTTCCACTGTGGTTGCACCAATCTGTATTCAAGGTGGGGAGTTTTTAAGCACTAGAGGGAGCTAGTGGCAAAGTACTGGAGGACTTTATTTATTTATTTATGTATTTATGTATTGATTTATCTATCTATCTTTATTGTTGAATGTATTACAGTTGTCCCCATTTTTCCTCCATTTACCGGCTCCTCCCCACTTCTGTCATCCCCTCCCCAGGCCTTCACCCCACTAATGTCTGTGTATGTGGGTTATGCATATATGCATATAAGTTCTTTGGTTGATCTATTCCCTGTCTCCTTCCCACTCCCCAACTCCCCTCTGAGACTCCTAAGTCTGTTGCATGCTTTCATGTCTCTGGAACTATTGAGAGTGATGTTGAGAGTGATCTTGGTCAATGTGATTAGGCCACCCCGTTTGCTAATTGGCTAATTTGTGTTTATCAAAGTTAAGCTCCTAGCCCCTCTTAAAGATGGGAAGATAGGGCCTCTATCTTTCGTGATGATTCTATTTCATCAATAGATGGCTCCTAGGTTCTTGAGACATTGTGGATTATAACATTGGCAAAAGGCTGGGAAGTGATTTACATCAAATGGGCAGAGAAAGAATTTATAACTGCAAGTTTTCTAACAAATGGTCTGAGGAAAAAAGACGTCAAGGGCCTGTAGTCAGAAAGAAGCCTGTTTAAAGTTTAGTTAAAGCTCTGGCCGGCAGTTCAGTTGGATAGAGTGTTGTCCCCTACACCAGGGTGCGGGTTTGATCTCCAGTCAGGGCACATACAAGAATCAACCAATGACTGCATAAACAAGTGGAACAGAAAATCGATGTCTCTCTCTCTCTCTCTCTCTTTTTCTCTCTCTCCAATAATTTTTTCTTTTAAAGCAAGTTTAGTTAAATTGAGGCAAATGTTAAAGCCATTATTTTGGTAACCAGTAGCCTAGCCTCAAGCTTGTTGCTAGGCCAGGTTCTCTTTCTACAATTTTCACACATTCCTCCTTTTCTTCTTTTTGTATACATTACTCCCTCTATTCTCGAGTGTGCTCAGAAATTTCAAGTTCCACTTCAATTAGCTTGCAGGAAAAAAAAACACAACAAACAACACAGCAGTTCTGTTTTTTAACTTGTGTTTCAGAAATATGTTTGAGCATATTTGGGATGAGTCCAGTGAGGAAATTTTCACCTGTTAGACCTCTGGGCCCTTTTCCTGAGCAAGGTGTCATTCATGCTGAGGTGAATTCTTATATGAAATCTGCTGCAGTCGGTTCTTTATTCATACAATGTATTTCCCGCATCACAAGAAAATAGCCAAGATTCTAATGCAACCAACATGAGACCATAGAAAACACAGTTCAGACACGCTCCCAAAGGTGCCCACAGGGCAGGTGAGTTTGGTTGATCTCTGTCTGTGCTCCCAATGAATGTAGACGGGCCAGTTGGAAAAGGCAAATTGCTCAGCTATCTTTGCTTTTGGGGAAGTTCTTCCTTGTTTGTGTCATGTGGGTTTTACAGGAATCCCTCGGGGATCTAGGAGTTTGTGTGCAGTCCCTTTATTTACTAAGCATTCATTAAACAGATGACCAAGGGCATGCATTTTGGTATTTCAAGTCTGAGACTTATTATTTTTTTCCAACTCTGCATTGCTATTTTTATGAAGCCACAAAAGCATACCCCTCTCAAAGGAGAGTTAATGGACTCGTGTTGCCTGGTTTCTAGTTAGAAGGCTATTCCCCACGGGGGAAAGTCATAGTTTCATTAACCATTGCTGGGGCACTTTCCTGCTTTAAAATGCTGCCTTGGGCTTTTAGTGGGTGTCTGTGAAGAAAAGTGACAGAGGATTTGATGCCATAGGTCTGACCTTCACTTCGTGGGTATAGCTGCTGCTCATTATAGAATATCCTTGCACACTAGGTTGAGGAATTTTTTCTCCTCCCTGGGGGCTCTCACGTAGGGGTAATAAGGGTCTTGATTTTTTTTTACCGCTTTTATTAAACTAGCAGTTTGATATCTGGAAAGGTGAGTTTGGCAAGCTAATGAATGATGTGCTATAATTATGTTGAAACCCCTGGTCCCGTTACCTTTTCATTAGTCACCCTGTTAGCACAGAACTCGTCAACGTTGAGACGCAGATGATCTGGAATGGACTGGTTCAGAGTCAGGGTTAGTCAAACATTTTATCAGCCGCTGGAAGAATGCATTTGGAATGGCAATTTTTTTGTTTGTTTGTTTGAAGAGAAGATCCATGTATCGAGGTATGATATCCACACAATTAGGTGCCATTACTACCTTCTGAAACTTTTAGGTTGGTCATTTAAATGTTGTGTTCTGGTTCCTTTCCTTGTTGAGCTTCTATATGTGCTTGCCTATTTAGGATTAAGTCTTCTTAATCAATGAACAATTCTGTACAACTTGTTTTGGACAACATACAAAGTGATTCTTGCTGATTTGAGATTTTGTGTTAACTTTTCCAAGAGCCAAACAACTTACCTATGTATTGTCTGATTGGTAATATTTTTTGTAAGCATCAGATGGTTGAAATGAATGAATGCATTTTGAATATATTTACCCATTCATGCATTTATTTTATCAAAAAATATTTCACAATTTGTGTTTGACATGACCAGTGTTGGAAGTAGTTGGAAAGGCTGACTATTGTGTGTATGTATGTATCTTAAGATAGAAGTTTAGTACAGTCTTACAATATCCCTTAAGTGTTTTCATAAATTTGGTATTACTATCCCAAAGTACAGGGAAACAAAATGATTGGGAAAGCAGTGCTAGTGATTTTGAAGAAAGAATAATGATAGGAGAAGTTGGCTTTCAGACACTAAATAGTTATCTTAAAGCACATAATTAGTACACTGTATTACAGGTCAATAAATTATTGGGAAAAATAAATACAGAAACAAGTATATATAAGAATTTAGAATATAATATTCATAGTTAAAGGAGTAAATGGGAGAAATTATGTGATAAATCAAGTTAGACTCACACCTTACTTTAGTCAGTAAAATACATGCTAGAAGAGAAAGCAAGTTAAATTTATTAAATAAAACTATACATGAAAAACAGAAAATATAAAAATATTTGTAAACCTTGGTGAGGAATTTCTAAAGAATATATATATTCTTAACAAAGAATGTGTGATATATTTGGTAGCCATCTATACAACAAAATCACAACTGATATTAAAATACCTGTGATACATAAAGGAAAATATTTGCTATAATTATAATGAAGGCTTAACATAGGTCATATGCAAAGTACTTATAAATAGATATAAATATAACTCAAACTTACTGATCAGGGCATAGGTAATGAGCATGGAGAGTAATTTCAGAGAAAAAATACAAATAGCTAAAGGATATGCAAAATATCACTTACATAATTAAGGAAACAAAGGTTTATCTGCTAGTGATATATAAAAAATGATACAATTTGAAAAATATTTGAAATTACATTAATATATGCTTTTTGCTAAATTACAATAAATTGGTTCTCAATTTTGTCAGCCTAAATAATTATTTTTATAATAAATAACTGCCATATCACTTGACAATTCTAAAATGAAATTTATATATTGGTAAATGTCAAAATGAATATTTTCTAGGCAAAAGTGAAGTATGATGTCCCATCTGGAATATAAAGAAGAAAAAGGGATTGCACAGCTTTACTGAAAATGCTAATGAGCAAATAGCTGATTTAGGGAGCTATCATTAAGATTTTTGGTGACTGAGTATTTTGGATGAAGAATACAACAAATTGATAAAACTGGAAAGCCTTTTGCAAAGTTACCTTTCAAGTCATTTGATTGAACACCTATTCCTATTGTTCACATTCCATTTATTGTACAGTGATGACATTGGAAAGGGATTTCTTTCAATAAAATGACTTTTTAGGTTTTTACTAGTAAATACAGGCAAACATTTAAAATCAATTTTAAATAATTTTATGCAAGCAGGAATGCATTATGATTGCCCAGGAAATTTCTCGTACTTGAATTTAAAATTTGCTTGGATGCAGTCACTGCTACACAGCTAATTTTCAAATGTATTTTGCTGTTTCATCAATTTCTCTCAAAAGAGTACCACTGCTGAATGAAATAGAAGATATTATTTTATTTGAATTTCTTTCTAACAATGGCAGCTGCTAAGATGAAATATTTTGTAAGATTTCATAGCCAACCATGATTTGTGATATGTGAGGTACTGGTGTGTAAGAAATGAAACCTTTATTATACTTCATTATAGAAGGGTTTTTAACTTTTTTTTTGCTTTTTAGAAACATTGCTGTGAAAGTATTCTAACTTTTAAACTTTCCTTTAAATCTTGCATATGTCTTTGTCAATTTTATAAGCTTATTGCTTTGTAAGATTTTCCATTGCTCCATTAGAGAAGAATGTGTTGGCAGAATATTTAAATGTGGGCTAATTTACAATGAATGTGACTTCAAAAAATATAGATTAATACACACAAGATGTATTTTACTAAACTATTTTGAGTAATATCTTTGTATTGGTAGTTTCTTTTCTAAGTTTTTTAATTGTTAGTATGGCTAAAATCTCATCAATTTTATTAATTCTTTTAAAAGGAATCATTTTTTATCTGAGTCAATTTTCTCTACTGTTTTTCTGTTTTCAATTGAATTAATTTATGTTCTTTATTATTCTCTTCTTTCTGCTTTGAGTTTTTGTATTTTTTCTAGTTTCTTTAGGTACAAACTTAGATTGTTAATTTGATACTTTTTTATAGAATAAGCATGGAATGCTATCATTTTCTCATTATGCATTGATTATCTACATCACCCAAATTTTTATTTTTTCCATAATTTACCTTTTTTTAAAGTTTAAAGTACTTTCCATTTTCCTGTGAGACTTCTTCATTGACTCATGGATTATTTAAAAGTATGTTTAATTTTCAAGTGTCAATGATCTTTCTAATCTACTTGCTCTCTAAATTTTTAATTTATTTGGTCATAGAATGTACTTTGTCGTTTTCATTTATTTTAAATTTGCTTTATGACTCAGGATATGATTTAGTTTACTGTAGCTGCATGTGCACTGAAGAAAATGTGTAGTTTCTGTTACTTTTGGAGTATTTATAAATGTCATTTCATCAAATTAGTTGATGATGTTGTTTAGTTCAGTACTATATTTTTGCTGATTTTCGTCTACTTGTTCTGTTGATTTCTGAGATAGTGTTGAAGTGTCCAGCTGTAATTGTGAAATTTTCCATCTCTCTTCAGTTTTACCAGTTTTGCTTCACCTATTTTGAAGCTCTTAAGTGCATACACAGTAAGACTGTTAGATATTCTTGGTGAAATGGTCATTTTGTTATTATGTAATGTTTCCCTTTACCCATGGTTATTTTCTTAGCTCTGAAATCTATTTTGATATTAACAAAGCCATTCCAGCTCTCTTTTCCTTAGAAGTTTCATAATATGTCAATTTCTTCCTTTTAAACACACCTCTATCCTCATATTTAAGTGGGTTTTTAAAACAGCATATAAATGATTGTTTAAAAATCCAATCAGATAATTTCTACTTTAAAATTGATATATTTAAATCATTTACACTTTTTATAAGTTATGATTTTTTGTTTACTACCAACATTATAATATTTTTCAGCTTGCTACATTTACTTTCATTTTTGTTCTTCTATTTTTCTATTCCAATTTTTTTGTATGAATTACTTTTTTTAGTTTTTCACTTTCATTTATATTTAAGTTTCCCAGCTTTGCTGTGCACTTTCTGTTAACTATAGTGTGAGGACAGAGAAAGAAAAAAGCCACAGGAATTTGCCTAATGTTCTCTGAACCACAGTCTCTCTGGTCAGAGAGAGCTTCTTGCTCTCTTAGTTTTAGATAATTCGCCATGATCATGGCTTTGTGTTCTCATGGCCACCATGGTACTGCCAGGGTGTTGGGGTGGTAGGAATGGGCAAGAAAAATAAAGGGGATTTTTTTTTGGTCTCTCCAACTCACAGAGAAACCTTTCCTGCTGCTTGGACCAGAAATAGAGCTACTCTTGGAACTTCTTCTATTGGCACCCAGTGCACGTCTGGGTTTTTAGCCACCTTTGGGGAGGAAAAAAGAAAAGAAAAGTAAACTCACTTTTATTTCAAGGAAACTTAAAGTTCTTATCTCCATTTATCTTCCTAGTGTGACTACTTTCTTTTCAGAGTTCTCCATGCATTCTATCTGGGCTTTATAGTTTCATTCAATGAGAAAATCAGGATGGGATGTGTGTATTTCATTTTCTCAGAACCCGAATTTGTTAAAAACATTTTTTTGTTGTTTCAGCAAGTGTCTTTAGAACATATGACTTGTAAAAATGCCATTTTTTTAAGAATAAAGAAATTAGGACGTGGCGAGAAGGTATTAATTATCATACCTCAAAAACCATACATAATTACCTGAAACTGAAAGTTGCCTAGGATTTCTTTTTAAGATGGCCAGATTAATGTAATAGCTAAGATTATGGTGTCTTGGAGCAGACTAGTTGATAGTCACTGATTCTATATACAACCACTCTGTGCCTTAGCTTCTATATGTGTAAAATTTGATACTTACAATACCTACATCTTAGCATTGTTATAATATGTACAATAGAAATTGCATGTAAAAGACACAGCAGTCATTAGCAGATAGTAAACACTGTAGAACTGATAGCAACTATTACTATAATTATACAGTGCATATTACAATCATGAAAATAAATGAAGAATATTCTCAAATAGAGAGAAAACAATAATCTAAAATTCTAGGTGTGATAGTATAGAGTTAGCAATTCCCTACAGCTTTGAACATTAGGAGAAGAGTAAATTGCTCAACTTAAAACACAATATGGAAGAAAGATTATGTAAGGTTCTATTTAATATGATTTTGGGGTAAATTATGATAAAATGTGTCATTAAGAACTGTATTTTATATTTGTAAAATTTTTGATGGATTTCTTCCATTGCTTAAATGTGCTTAAATGATAAAATTTGCACCTGTTTGAAATCGTTTCATACAAAATAATTACTACGAATTGCAATCACAGCAAACACTTATATATGGTCATTACATCTGACGGTATGATTGAAATATCTTCTTTCTTTTGTTTCTTACATTAAAGAGATGCACAGTTATTGAGAATCTACTTTATGCTAAGCTAAGCTCTATGTGAGACTCTGATTGAACAATTAAAGTTTGCTCAAAAGCTTTACTCAAAACTCAACTCACTGAAGGTCTGTCAATAATTTCATGCACTAACATTATGTAACACCTTTCCTGCTTGTTTTTTTTCCTCTTAGCATTTATCTCTACTTTATCAGACATACTGTGCATTTTACTTATTTATTATCTTATTTTCTGCTTTTCCCACTTGGATCTAAACTGCATGAGCAAAGGTATTACTATCTTATTCACTAATTTACCACCAGCACCGTAATAAATACCTACCACATATGAGGAACTTAAAAAAATTTGGAAATAAATGCTTTAATGGACATACATAATTTTGCTTCACAATATGTACAATAATTATGAAAGATAAGTAGATATATGTGAACATAATAATAGCATTGGTGCATTCAGAATGTAAAGAACAATGCGGTCATGACCACATAACATTTCGGTCCATGATAGACCTCATACACCACAGTAGTCCCATAAGACTATAATGAAGCTGCAAAATACCTGTTGCCCAGTGATGTTGTAGCCATCCTAACGTCATAGTGCAGCACATTTCTCACATGTCTGTGGTGAAGCTGGTATTAAAAAACCTACTGAACTTCCATATATAGAAAAATACAGCGTATCCAATCATGTACAGTGTACAATAAATACTTCATAGTGCTAATAGAGACTATATTACTAGCTTATGTACTTACTGCACTATACTTGTAATTGTTAGTGTACTCTTTATACTTATTTTTGCTGTAAAATAGTATGCCGTATTGCACCAGCAGCAGCCTTATACACACTGAGCTCATTGCTTTTCTTGATTGCATAAATTTATCTAGTGCTTGATTTAATCTCATGCTGTTTTGTGCAGTAACCTAGAAGCAATAGGCTGTGCCATATAGCCTAGGAGTATAGTAGGCTAGCCTATCTAGGTAGTGGACGTGCACTCTATGATCACAATGATGAAATCACATAATGAGGGATTTCTCAGAATATATCCCACTGCTAAGGAGTGTGGCTGTGGTCATAGAGGGGCAGTATGATGTAGTAAGAGCAGGTCTGAGTTCACATCCTTGCTCTAATACTCATTAGTTATATAACCTTGAGAAAATTATTTCATCTCTCTCAGTTTCCTAACCTGCATAAGTAGTAATCTTAAAAAAAAAACAGTAACTTGTTTTAAGGATTAAATGAGTGAATGCACTCAAAGGTTTTTAATAGTGCCTGACTCAGAGGACTCTGAACAATGGTTAGCAGTTATACATTATATCATTAGTTGCTCAAAATTCTCTACATAATAAATATAATAGGCACTTACTTTTTATTACTTATTATTTATTATTATGTAGCACTTTTTCAGATGAGGAAAATTTTATTTTTAATAGTTTATTTGTATTGATTTTTAGAGAGAGAATAAGGGGGAGGGAAGAGAGAGAAAAAACATCAATGTGAGAGCCTAACATTGATCAACTGCCTCCTCACACCCCCTACTGAGGATTGAGCCCACAACCCAGGCATGTGCTCTGACTGGGAATCGAACCAGCAACCTTTGGGTGCACAGGACAAGGCCCAACCAACTGAATCACACAGGCCAGGGCAAGGAAAGAGATTTAAATAACTGAGCTGATAATTGAACAAACTGGACCTTACAATCATGTTTTTCTAAATCTATAGCTATGTAAATTATTTTATATTCCATCATCTCCAAATACGAAGTTCTATCCTGGAACTTGAGGACCCAGTATCTTAAAGTCAAGAAGCCCCCGGTGTTTTAATTTAAAAATAAAATATTTAGGTTGACATGCTGCTAAGGCCAATGATCTGTGCAGAGACCTTGGTCAGTCTTCTATTTCTATTCTTAGGGAAGAACTAACAGAAAATAAACTTTAAATAATTCATGTGTCTTATTTAGAAAAAAAATAATCAAAGTCACTGGGATATGCTGGGTTATCACAGTATTAGCACAAAATTTAGATAAGCTAATGCCTGGCTGCAAGAGTAGTTACCGCAGGTCACATTACATGCTCAGCTTTCTAGCACTCAGTGTTGTCAAAGATCATAGCAAAAGCACTGGTGTATGGAGAGAGAGGATACGCGGAGGAAAACTTCAACTTCTCTGGACCAAGACCCCAGCCAGTATGAACCAGTTTTTCACATGAGATCCAAACATCCTGTCCTTATGATATATCTCCAGCTGGTAGGTTAACATTGACCCTGTGTGTTTCCTATGTCTGGAGATGAAATTTAACTATAAGATTCCTTTCAGAGGCCATTGAGACTTTGCTGCTTTGTTAAAAAGTTTATAAACTTGCAAGAGTGGGAATCTTGAGCATTTTCTTTTTGTTTTCTAGAGTTTCATTGAGCCCTCGAACTTTTTGTTTTCCCTCTAAGTCTCAAATGTCTCCAAAGGGTAGTGCTGCATTTGCTTCTGGAGCTCGCTGACTGATGACAACTGCTTGTGAGCAAGTGTTTTTACCGCACAGTGCTGTTTCCACTGCCTCTTGTTATGGAATCTCTTAGGTCAATCCTGCCACCTTAGGTAAGGATTCAAAAATCAGAATTATTTTTAGCAGAACCTTCGCCTGAAGCTATATTTATTGCTTCTGGAAACCTAGTGAGGATGAAAACTTCTGCCCAAACCCTGTATCTCATCATGTATTTTTTATAAGCATGCACAGTCCACACAGAAGAGGTAGGGATTATGTCCTACTTCCTGGAAGGGGGAATACCTAAATATGTATTTTATTTGAAATTCGTTCGTAAGGAAGGTTTTTATCCCTCCTCCCCTACTTATCTCTTTATTCAATCATTTAATTGTATTATTATGAAGGCACATATATTTATGTTATATTTCATGTTATTTGTTAAACTCCAGCTTTGACCAATGGGAGCTCTTTCAGGTTGGCTTCTATAGCTCTTGGAAATGTCCCATCATTATTTTTATTTTGGTGGTACCGTCCTTTCTGATACCGCAAAATGCTCCAGGCTCATCTTGGGTTATACCTGCTACATTTTTTTTTCAAGAAGAGACCATTTTCCCAGGGAATCCTGGATCCTTTTATTGAACCATGATATTTAGAAACCAAGATATGAATAATGGGTGTGCGTTTGTTGCTACTGGGAATGTCATTACTCCTAGTCCTCTAAGCACACAGAACTAAGTAACAAATGCCTCTGTGCTAATCTATCAAACTATGACTATTTCTGTATGTCTTCATCTATCTATGTCTATTAAGTGAAACATACATTCATTCTAATGTCTCTGACTCCAACTCAGTACCTCAGGGTTCATTCTAGTCTTCTTTCTTGCGTATCTTTATCTTCCCTCCCTGACAGTTGGAAACCTAGTGCCCAGTCTTCAGTATCCATTCACTTATTTGTTTAACTGCAGTAGCCACATAGGGCGGTTTCGGAATTGTTCATGTGTACGATGTTAAGAAGAAATTTGCTGAGTACAGTATTGGTATACACTTTCTTTGTCTCTAGTCTGACAGTTTTCGGTGAAAACATTATTTTCCAAAGTTACTGAGTTCAGCTCCTTTATATTCTCATTCCCTTCAGCACAGTTATGTCTTATATTCATAATATAATTAAATTCATTTGCCACGGTCTGCACTCCACCCTGGGGTCCCTAACATTCTGGTTGATTTTTTTTTAAGTTTGAATATATTAAAGTTCACTCTTTGTGATATACAGTTCTAGGCTTTTCTGCTATCTAAGAGAACTTTTAAAAAAATTATTGTGGCAAGAATACTTAACATGAAATCTGCCTTCTTAATAGATTTTAAAGTGTGCAATACAGTATTGTTATCTGTAAGCACTATGTTGTACAGCAGAACTCTAGAACCTATTCATTTTGCATAACCCTTCCACTAGCCCCTAGAACCTACAATTCTATTCTTTGCTTCCATGAGTTTTACTAATTTGCGTATGCCATATAAGTTGAATCATGCAGTATTTGTCATTTTGTGGTGCTTATTTCACTCAGTATAATGCCCTCTCCATCACTGTTGTTGCACATTGCAGGATTTCCCTTTTTTTTAAAGGATGAATAATATTCCAAATGCATATTTCTAGCCTTCAGAATTGTGAGAAATAAATGTTTAAGCCACCTGGTGTATGGTATTTTTGTTATAGCAGCCTGAACAAACTAAGACAGGAAGGACTGTGTTTACTGTATTCCAAACTTGCCTATCAAATAAGTCATTCCTCATTTGGTGAGAAGTTAGAGAGGTGATGGAGAATAGTCAATAATTTAGGAAACGTCTTTCCAAATGAAAACAGTGGGGAGTAAATATTTTACCTAACAGTGCTGTTTATTTGCTTTCTACATTTGGGATGAAAGTAGACAAAATACAGAATACTTAAAATATGATTAGTAATGAGAATGTAAATGTTATCTATCAATTATGGCAATTTAAAGGCACAGCAAAAAATATGACAAATGGAATAGGATAAGTGAAATATATCAAAAGAGTGAGAAATATATCATTATTTTTATAATCAAATACAGAGATCAACTAAACAAACAATTAGGTAGAACTGATGGAGCAAGAACTGGAGTTTAAAATGCCAACTTTGAGGAAGGAGAAGAGATTGTATGGGTTAACTCCTTTTCTTTAAAAAAAATTAAATGACAAAGTGATAAATAAAAATTTATGTTGGTTATTAAAGTTAAGAAGCTAACTACCAAAAGACATACAAAACAGAAACAGTTGAAAGTATTGCCTACAGGGAAGCAAGCCTTGTGTTTGTGAGGTTCAGGACGGATTATAAACCCTTCTGTAAAATTTTATTTCTACCATGTGCATTTATTACTTGGATAAAAACTAGAAATGGAATAAGCAATTGGTTCAAACTGTGTGTAACATGTGATTCCAATATTGTAAAAATGTACTATTTCTAATTTTATGACCATACACTGAAAGGAAATTTTTTATAAAAATATCATAAAATAATGGGCAGAATGGGATTCTAACATTTGATATAAATTGTAAATTACTGATATCTTTAAAAATATAACATTTATTAAGTGCCAGAAGTTGTTTTTGCTTACTCTGAATCTCAATTTTTTCTTAAGTAACGGATGTTTCTTTTTCTGTGAATTTTGTTTTAACAGCATCTTTATTTATTGTATTTTAGAGTTTAATATTGGGGGGAAACGTTTGTGTTTAAATCTGACACTGTGTGTCACTATTTTTCTTCCTATTAGTTAAAAAAGTTTTTTTTTCCTGAAGTTTAAGGAATACATATATTCAGCTTTAGTCTTACTATTGTGGATAAGGGCTTCAGTTTAGAGTTTTACTGGAAAAAGTCTTGGCTTTCCTGGAAGTCCTCTTCACTTTGCTATTTCAGTGATTCCGAAGAACAAAAAGTACTTTCGTGAGTTCTTATTTTATTAGCCTAATTGTTAGAGTAGTCTAACAGACTGCCTGGAGCTAATTTCTCTTTTGAAAAACAGAACACTTGACAAAGTGATAGTGTTCTCTAAGTCTAAAGTGAACTGTTATGTTTTCCTGTTTTTGTAGTTAGGACTGCTCTCTCTCTAGCATTTCTGAACCTTCTGAGTGAAAACCTCTAACAACCGAAATATACTGTCCCAGCATCAGCTATTGCTAGCTGGGTAAGACATAACTGCTGATTCTGCTCTTATTGTTGATGTTTTTATTTCTTATGTATTTTGTTAAATTTATTGGGGTTCATTGTTAATAGGGTCATATAGGTTTCAAGTGTACGCTTCTATGATACATGATCCGTATATGGCATTGGTGCCCACTACCCAAAGTCAGATTATCTTGTGTCACCATATATTTGTCCCCCTTTATCCTTCCCTTCCCTTTGGTAACCACCATACTGTTGTCTGAGTCTATAAGTTTCCTAATCAAGGAGCTGCTCAAAACCCAAAGTTACTGACCATTACATAGTTGACCATTAAATAGCTGAGCATGAAAATCTAGTTGTTAAGAGGGTTTAGTTAGGCTCCCCTAATTTATTATTCATATGGCAATTCTCCGATTTAGAATAAATGTGACTGACCTTATCTCACCACACCAAAGATAAGGATGTCCCATTGGCCTTGGAAGGTAAGTGATAAGGTCCTAATGCATCACAGGTTTGGGGCTCCAAAGCTATAATTACCTGTGGGTTTGCCCCCCACCCCATAGAGTTTTCTTTGTAACAGTAGAAATAGAGTTTGTCAGATCTGACATTTTTCTGGATACTTTTTATGATGTGACTCCAGTTGGGTATCCTAACGTTGTGTAGATCGTATACATTAACTGCATTGCATATTCTTCATTATCTATATTTTACAAGCCTAATCATTCTGAATAAGTGGTACATTTTTAGGGGATATATATGACCCCGCCCCCACAGGGAAGTTAAATATCTTAAGTATTCCACAGTATATTAGAGATGTAAATGGACACAATGGTTTCAGCATTAAGTGAAATGTACCAACAGAGAAACACTGACTTATCAGAAATAAGTGCAACTATTTCTCTAAACACTTATCCCCCCTTACATCTCTAACTAATAGCAATTATATTATGGGATATTCCTCTTCACATTGGTTATTTTTAAAATGCTTACTATCTTAACTCAAAAAAATTAAAGTTGGAGCATAGCCATATGAAACTATAAAGTAAATTAGTGATGGAGATACACGTTGACCTGTATCTCCTTAGAGTAGCCTTACCTTATCTAATGGGTATATCTAGGTGTATCAGATTAGTTTTCAGCTGTACACCTAGATACAGCTTACCTTATCTAATGAGTATATCTAGGTGTATCAGATTAGTTTTCAGCTGTAAAATTGATTTATGTATGCTATATCAGTATGCCAAAAAATTACACTATTCAAACAATATGATTTCTAGGCTTTTCTTTATTTTTTTTCAATCTTTAATTTCTTTATTGGTTAAGGTATTACATATGTGAACTCATCCCCCATTAACCCCTCCACCCCACTCATGCTCTCATCCCCCTGTTGTCTGTGTCCATTGGTTGGGCTTCTATGCATGCATACAAGTCCTTTGGTTGATCTCTCCCCCTTACCCCCACCCTCCCTTACCTTCCCTCGAAAACACTGAAGTGTAGATTTGCCTTTTCCTGCTGCATTGACATGCTCAAACAAAATTAGTTTAACTGATTCTATTACATATATGTACTACCAATTTGGGTTTTGGAACAGGTGGATGTATAGATTCTAAAGCGATTTTTCTTTTTTTTTTTCAGTTAAAGCACTGAATCATCTTCCATCCATCTCTACCACTGGCTTTTATACTCTCCTGGCAAAAATTGCAAACGTTTGCCATCTACTGTCACTAAAAATTAATAATACTTTACTCCAATTCTACTTTCAGAGTTATTGTTATCTCATGTTTTATAGGTGGGTAAGGACATCACTTATTTTTGGCCCCTAAAACATTTTGAACACCTTGTTTACATTTTGATAGTTCCAAGAATACACTTTGGGCCTTCAGATGAACGAAAATACAAATAGACAAACTAAGACCTCTGTTTCCTAGCTTGCTTTTCTACTAGGGAGCAGATGGGTGATCATGTAGTTTAGGTTCTCCCACTCAGATACAACCAGAGATACTGGCTCACAGGAAAATTCCACCAATTTAAGTGAAGGCCAGGCAAGGAGTCTTTATTTTTCTGGCACTGGGAATTGACAGAGCAGTGTCTCTGTGGACTCAGTAGCAATGGCAACTACTCTATGACTATGACAGCCCCTTCCCCCCCAAAAAATTGTTTTTGAAAGTTCAGCATAGAGTGGTTTTTCTAGCCCTTCCAAGAGTCTATAATCTATTTAGTGCTGAATAATAAGTCCCTTCCTGTTACTAGCGAGATGGAGTCCACTCTCTGACCTCAAGGTTAGAAAGGAGCAAGATGGTTGACTATGAAGGTCTTAGTTCTTTATCAATGTAAGTTACTAATTTCATTTTGTCTAACACCTCAAATCTTGGTGTTCTCCACGCCTGTTCAGCTTCATAAGAAACTGCCAGTTGTCTTAAGTGGCTGAACTCTTTTGCATTCTCACCAGCAATGACTGAGAGTTTCTGTTGATCTTCATTCTCACTGGCTATTTGTGTTGTCAACTGATTTTTTTAAATTGCCATTTACAAGTATATAGTGATATTACATTGTTTTAATTGATATTTCTCTAATGAAAAGTGATGTTGAGTATTGATTTTAAAGTGTATTCGCCATTTGTACATATACTAGTACCTTCAAGAGTGAGATGTGTGCTTTAATATTTTAAATTCCTAAATTGGATTGTTTATTTTCTTACGATTCCGTTTTAAATGTTCCTTGTATATTTTTTATCTTTAATTTTCTTAACTTTATTGAGGTAAAATGTAATCTTTATAATGCAGAAGCTGGATAAAGGAACTATGCCAACAAATGTGCACACATATACATACACACATACATATTCCTCGTGATGTACTTCCTTACATACACTTACCACATTTGATGTCCCAAGGAGAATTAGAAACCGTGTTCTAGTCTTCATATTCTTTGCTGATGACATCTAGCTTCTCACTTAGTTTCAAGTCAGGCCACATCTCCATAGTTTGTGTATAATTGGCATGACTTTCACTTATATCCTTCTACATTCAGGTTTTGAAAGTTTATGGCCTATATCTTTATTTAAAAAAGGAATATATTTGGGTGTTGCATGTGTTCCTAACAACAATTATTCAGTAAAATGCTGAAAAATAATTAGTGGGTTAGGAGGAATGGGGTGAGGCAAGAATTGAGGTATAATAGACAAATAAAATGTATATATATTTAAGATATATAATGTGATTTAAAAAATATTTTTATTGATTTCAGAGAGGAAAGAAGAGGGAGTGAGACATAGAAACATCAATGTTGAGAGAGAATCATTGATCAGCTGACTCCTGCCCCCCCCCACCCCCCAGGGGATGGAGTCTGCAACCCAGGCATGTGCCTGACCAGGAATCAAACCGTGACCTCCTGGTTCATAGGTTGATACTCAACCACTGAGCCACATTAGCCAGGCTATAATGTGATGTTTTGATGTACATTTTGAAGCAAGTAAGTAGGGTTCTTAAGAGTGACATTTATGAAGGAGGGCAGCAGATGGAGTTCTCACTTGAGAGGAGAGAGATTCAGTACTCAGGTTAACTGATGTGTGGTCAGCAGTGAGATATGATGTCCCTAAATCAACGTTTTCTGAAAAGGTGACCCTTCAAATTCTAATTTCACTTATTATTCTGAAGAAGAACATACTAAACTCAAATAATTTGAGGAATACTTTATCAAAACACACTCATGGTGAAAGAGAAGACCTGTTAGCATCAGCATATTCAAGATTCTCAGAAATGTCCTACACGGAGGCAACCCGTGTTATTTGTGTTTCCCAGAATTTTAAATTTCCCCCCTATGGCATATTCCTAGTTCATGTCATGAAATTTGGAGAATGTTCTTGTATTTCCTTACTTTTCCCCCCGTTCTCATTATTTTTCTTTTCCATTTTCCATCAGAAGCTTAGACAGGAATGTCTTTTGCATTTTTATCAACAGTGTCCCAAAAGGCACTCAAAATTTGTCCTTTTTTTTGTTGTTGTTCTCTTTCTTGGACAGCAGTGTTACATCATGAATTGTGTAACATTTAATCATAATCGTGCCAAAGGCTGTGCTAAACTTGTGCATTAAAAAGCCAAATGTTTTTCTTAGGAGTGTGCCAAATCAGGGTGAGTTTCATGTCCTTTTTTTTTTTTTTGGCTAGAGTTTCCTGATATATTAAAACTCACAATATTGTTTTCCAACATTAAACTTCCAATAGTTACTTCTTATTATAACAAAAGTATGCACTCATACAAAATTTGGGCAATTTATCATTCTATATTTAGTACTTAGACTTTGAATTGTATTAAAGAAAAGAAAAAAATGATATGATTGTTATTATTACTTAAATTACATGGGTTTTCTCCATGAAGAAACCCTTGCTTTATATTCATTGAGTTGTGTCTCTTAGGTATAGCCTCAGGTTTTTCACAATCTTAGACTTATTGTTTCAACCTGGCTTAAAAAGAGAATTTAAAGGGAATGATATCAATGCTG
Source organism: Myotis lucifugus (assembly GCF_000147115.1). NCBI lineage: Eukaryota > Metazoa > Chordata > Mammalia > Chiroptera > Vespertilionidae > Myotis > Myotis lucifugus. The sequence continues at coordinate 4,029,889 of NW_005871065.1, read as the reverse complement.
ACTTTTAGCATATTGGGATCAGTTTTATCTTTAATTTTAGTCATTTTCTAACAACACTTAGATTTTGTGGTGTAGACGAATGGTTATCTCAGTATCTTGTTTCCCCTTTCTTTCATTGTCAGAATTTTAACTGGAAATACAGATATATAATGGAATGAAGACTGTACTTTACAGCCCGTCTTGTGTCTAGATGTGGTTGTATGACTAAATTCAAGCCAAAAAGAATGTCAGTAGAAGCTCCATCTATTAGCAGCCTGAAGCCTTCCTTTCCCCTTTTCCTTCCTCCTTCCTTTAAACTAATGTCTGGAGCGATCTGCCCCTTGCTTTGACTCTTAATTCAGTGGGCTGAGTGTATTTTCTCGTTGCTCGTTATTAAATTTAAACCTTTATAAACCACTTTTGACCGTGGCTAAGAGAAACTTCACACACCGTCTCTGTGACAAGTACGTATCACCTTGTACAATTGAATTGTCATTTCAATACACTACAGAGAACCTCAGGCTCACTTTGTTATAATCATTGTTGCCTTTACTATTGCAGTGGATTTTACACTGGAATTGGCATTTCAAGTTATTGTGACCCGGAGACACAATAGAATATATAGTCTTTTTCATTGTCATTTATAAAATGAAAACAAAGTTATTTTTATGTAATAGGTTATAAAATGTATTTTAGATTAAAGACCATATAGCAATTAGCAGTTCACAAGGTGTTCTTTATTGCAAATATATAAAATTCTCTCTCTCTCTCTCTCTCTCTCTCTCTCTCTCTCTCACACACACACACACACACACACATACACACACACACACTTGTTCATACACAGAGAAGAGTGCTAAACACTTTTCGTGAATGATAAATTGATTCTGGTCTCTTTAGTTTCTCACCCTCATCAGCATAAGGCCAGTCAACAATCATCTAATATGATGCAGCCAGCCTAAGAATTTCCTTAAGGTCAGCTTATCTTATTGTGATTTCCTGCAATCATGGGTATTGATTATATTGATTTCATTGGCCTTTTTGAATATCAGAGTTTAATTTTGGCAGCAACAATATAACTGATTCAAGCCAAAATTTGCTTGAATTATAGGTCCATGTCTACTTCACCATGGAAGAATCCAAGTTGTCCTCCACCTTGGAGTTACCTTTACTCATTTGAAATTTTTAGAGAAGAGGGAGTGTGTGGGAAGATACCAATAATTTAGTGATGGCCCTGATGATCAACAGCATAGTTTCTCACCATTGGTACAATTGACATTTTGAACTAAAAGTTCTTGTTGTGGAATCTATGAATTCTAAGATGTTTAGCAACATCTTTGGCTTCTACACGGTAGCCAGTAGAAACCCTTTCTCCCAAGGTTTGACAACCAAAAATATCTTCAGATATTGCCAGATGTTCCCAAGGTGGCAAAATTGCCCCCAGTTGAAAACAGTTGATCTTATATTTAGCCATCATGTATGGAATTCCTGGAACAACACTATGTTTTTGTTTTTTTGGAAAGGTAATATATTTTCCTGGTTTCAGAAACAAGTGGTTGTGATTGTTGTATTTTCTTATAGCGTATTCATAAAGAGAAAATGATATTTGATATTGGCTGAGAAGAGAAAAAAAATGTAGCTAGTCTCCACGAGGCAGCTTTATAGGATACTATTAGTACCCTATCCATATAAAAGATTTCACCTGGTAATTGGAATTACAAAATGTAATTCATAACATGGACTTCAGGACTGTGTAACTTAGCTTCTGTTTCTCTATTCAAATTCTCATCATACCCCACTTGTTCAACTGAAAGGGCCTACTTTCAGTTTCTCTAATGCATTTTCACCCATAAGTCTCCCTCCAGTAGGAATGAACCTCTTCCACAATCCCCCACCACAGCCATACGTGGTATGCTCCCTCCAGTCAATAATTAACGCCAGCTAATTTCAGCTTAAAGATCTCAGCTTAACTAACATTACTCAGAGAAAATACGTATAACCTAAAGTTTGCCTCATTATTATTATATTTTTAGATATGACCTTGTTTTTCCATTAGATATAAAAATTTTACAATAATATTCGGTAAAATTAAAACTTAATATATCCATCTTTACCACTATATGACCTATATTTGGAAAGCTTGAGAATACCCACTATTCACAAATGTGTTAGAGAAATATGTAGGGAATGATCATTGATCCTTGAGTCTCTTATCTCCTCAGTTTTAGTACCTACAAAATTTGTGATTTATATACTTCTAGTTTAGGAAGTCTGTGAAAAATTTCTCATGTCTGAATCATTGGGTATAAAAATAAAATTGTAATGTTATTTGTCAGAGGCTGTATACAAGATATCTTCTCTGTAAAAAGTCCATGATTATCTTGGAAAAAGATAAAATATTAAGTGAGAGTTTGGTGTGAAATAGTGCCTAAGGACTGTTAATTGGTATACTAAATTTAGGAGGCTCAGAGTGCATGGTGTAGGTAGCATGGCTGAATGACTACTAAACAGATGGGTAGGACAAGCTACTCACCATAAATAGTAAGTATGAGGACTGGTCCTGATAATCTAGATTTAAGGCTCTCACTTCTTATGTTGAGACTATGCAAATTGGGTATATAAAAACTTTAGCAAACCATTTCCAATATAGCATCATTATGGACATTTCATTGTCTCATAATTTGGCTCTTCTGCCTATGAGCCCAGAAAGACACCAGCATTTATTTTTTTCATGGGTGGAGTTCCTTTCACATTTTTCAACGCTAAGAAACTGTCACAGGTTATGTCCATCTTTCTTCTGTGCTAAGGTTCATCAATGTGAGTAGAGAGACACAAAGCCTAATCATGGGTCTTGGCTTGTTCCTAAATTTAGCTGGATAGCATTGTTAGCTGCAGAGGAAAATGAAGAAAGAATCGGCATCTTATATTCAAACCCAAGACTCTGACACTTACACGCACAATTATGTGCTTTTTGCATGAGTAAAAGAAGGAAAGAAGGAGGGAAGGAAGGAAGGAGGGAGGAAGGAAAAGATTAATAATAATGACTAAATCTTTTTTTAATAGACTGACCCTTGGTGAATATTTGGTTGCTCGTGCATACAGCTTATTCATCTTCTCGAAAGAATATTAAAGTTGGTAGGAATGCATGATGAAAAGAAAAAATAATTATATTTGGTTTTCACAGATTTTTTTAAAAAGTTATTATTAATTTAAACTTGTATAATCTTATTTAAAACTTTAAAAAAGATTTGAAGGGAGATAAATATCACCTAGTGATGCATGCCATCCTCATGAGAATTGTTGAGTGGTCAACTCCACTCCTTGTTTTGCCTTAGAGAGAGGTAGGGTGGGATAGAGATTCTCACTAGTCTTTCAACTCACTGCTTATACATTTATTCATTTGGTTTTAATTTCTCTTACTTCTGTTGCTCTCTGTTGTTGTCTTGAGGTATCATTAAAACTTTACCTTCAATTTCCCCAAATGTGAAGTTTTGGAATAATTCCCTCAATCTTCTTTCCCTATGGATCATTCTATCCATTTATTTTCTCTAAATTAGCTGACATTTTTGTGAGTTGTGTTCATTTGGTTTTGAAGAGAGGTGTTTTTGTTTGTTTGTTGTTGTTTTTTAATAGGAGGAATGGAAAGGAGGGATGCTTTCTCTGTAGCAGCTGTAACGCGTTAGGAGGGAGCAGGATCTCAAAGAGTATATTACCTAACTTTGCTTACAGGGATGGTTTTAGAGAGCACTGCATGCAGAGAGAGCATTTGTTTCACAAAATTATTTATTATAGGAATCAATCAGATCACCAGCCCTCTGTTACCAGGGGCCATCTGCTGGAGATGGAACAGCTTTGTCACACACAACCCTTATTTGTATCGGCATTCCTGTTAGGAAATTTTAACTGTAATTATCTCTCAACAGGATTCTTAGGTCATCAGTAGGTTAGTTGTTATCTAGAGAATACTAGAAATACTAGAGGAAGAAAGGACACTCACATAAAATTATTACCCAAACCGTAGCCTTTTTTTCCTGCGCTAAATTGACTCAATTGAACTGCAGAGGGCATTTAACCAATTAAAATCTTGGGTTTTAGCTCTCAGGAGTCACCAAGGTACTAAGATTAGGATTCATGGAGCCTGAACTTTCCAGCTCATTGCCTAACCTGCTGCGTCGTACTGTTTCTTTATCATTCTGTGCACAAGAACGGTGCACACAGCGATGCTGTACTAATGCACGCTCCATGTCTGCGGTAGGCACTAAACGTTGGTGCAATCAGATTAGTAACAGAAATTAACATAGAAATCCAACAAGCTAGAGTTTGTTTTAAGGTGACAGTGACCCTTTCTCTTTATTTTAAAATGACCGCCACTGATACACTTTGTTTACTGAACCAATTTTAAGAAAGTGCTAAGGACTTTCCTGAAACAAAAACTCCGGTATGGAATGAGGTGTATTTGTTTTGGGACTAGTGTGGTAGAAAGTCAGGAGACTTGATTTGACCTTTGCACTGTCGCTTACGTTATGTGATCTCAAAGAAGTCATTTCATCATTTGGTTTTAAATATCCTCATGTATACAAAAAGACTAGAGATGCCTGCACTATCCATCTGATACACTTACTGTAATGCTAGTATAAGTTATAAACATTTTATAAAGTGAAGCAGTGCCATATTATGTTAAGTTGAAATACATTTAGGTGTGAAACACTTTTGTTTCTGTGATCTACAGATTCCCCTGATTTATGAAAACTTCTGCATATATTGAGCTGAAAGGTAGACATAGTGATATTCGTTATTGAGGTTCATTGTCAGAAATATTGAAGAATGTTCAATTATATGCTAGCAAAAGAGCTTATAAGGTGGAGTTCATAATAGAGGTTATGGTCTAATGGAGGATAATGTTTGTCCCACAAACAACCCCAAGGTAACATTTTTAATTTATGGTTTTGAATGTATTTTCTAGAATGTCTCTAGCATATTAGAATTTTTGCAGCATGATTTTATGCCAAGAAAATTAAAAAGTATTGTTTGTTTTCATACCATTTGACGATATTCAGCCGATTGTTACACTCCATTGTGGAGAAGTTGAAAATGACATTATGCTGTGAAATTTTGAAGATGTTATTGTTGGAATATGGAATGGATTTTGGTGGTTAAACAAACATTTAAAATTTTACATTTAGTCAAAGGCATTCTCTTTATGACTGAAATGTATGACCATAAATACCTTTCTTTTACATTTCTGCATATTTTTTCTCTAATTTGATAAATGTAGAAGGACAAGAAAAATCTAATTCTAATTTACAATTATTTAATGAGCTCCAAGAAATCTTTACAGTAACATTTCTGGAGTATGCCAATATCTATTTTATTTGTAATTCTTGAATGTGCCAATATTTTCATCATCTATCTCCTCGTTAAGAGGCATTTGTCTGGAAATTGAAATATATCAACAATGATATCCTGTCAGCTTTTATTTGCTTGTAAAGGGAAAACATTTTTATGTGACCAAATGACTGTGTTGCATGTGCAATAACTAAAAGATAGAGTAAAAATCACAGTGTAGTGTGGTACATCATATGTCACAGAAAAGTTATTTTCTACCCACATTTTAAAAATATGCATATTTGTTTTGCATATACATGATGAATCATAACTGGAAGTGTCAGTGGTAGGATCCATTTACCCACTGCAAAAACTTTCCCCCATGAGTTTGGAGCGAGCTGACTTCCAAGACGAAGAGCAACTTAAGCAGCTATGGGTATATGTCCCCTCCCCTCTTCAAGGTAGTCAGGCTTTTGCCTGCCATTCAAATTAGTAGATAATACATCCAATCTAAATGGGAAATAAGGCAAACTAACAGGATAATACATTTTAGGTAGTATCTATCACTATAGTAATTTTCTTTAATGATTGTCATTAAGTATTCTGAAATTGCATTTGTTATATTAATAAGGAAAAACGTATCTATAATATCCAAAGAGCTTTCTCTTAATTTATCTTAATTTATTTTTTTAACAAAAGGGCCATAGCAATTCTCTGACTAACTGGTAGTTGACATTCTTTGAAATCTTTTCATTTCTACTATAAAATTTAGCCCTTTATTTTCTGTACGCCTCCTCCTCCTGCCCCACTGTCTCCCCCACAGTCTTCCTCTCCCTCCCCTCCTTCTTTTTCTCTTCTCTCCCTCTCTCTTTCTCTTGGATTTCTCATCCACTCCTGGCTATTCACAGGTTGTAGTCTTTATTACCCCAAGTCTCAGTGTTCTCATTGCACAGTAAAGGTACACACTCTCACTACATAGGGTTGTTATAAGAATTAAATTTTGTGCCGGGCACTCAAAATGCTTAGCATTGGTGCATAAACACTTGCTAAATTGTTACTACCTCCCTGAGCAATACCATTGATGATAGTGATCTTTGAATTCCTGGTACTTAGTGTCTGGTTCTTGATAAATGATGATTAAATGGAACTGTTTCACATATCTTGTCAAGTCAATTTTCTGAACACCAGACCCTCGTAGTGTCCAACTGTTCCACTGCAAAGGCTGGTGTTTTGGCTTTTGTTACACGCCACTGCCAAGTTCTGGTAACAAACAAACAACAACAAGTACCTAAAAACTACCTATCTAGACTTAGCTTTATCTGCCACCAATTTTCTTAGGTGTCCTTTGTTTCCTTTATTTTTATTTATTCATTATCTCTCTACCTATTTATCTATATCTATCATCAGTCTGTTTGTCTACATCTAATCAAGTGATATTCTTTTCTTTTGCTCTTTATCTGGCAAATCAGAAAAATCTTTGAAGACAAAACTTAAATATCGTTTTCTGATTTTATATTATTATTTTTTGCTAACCATCCCTCACTTCAGCCTGAGGTATAGTTGTAACCTTCTCTGTTTGCTCATTCAATTTTGTACATAATTTTATTTAAGCACTTATCATATACATTTAAAGTTAGTGTTAACCTCTGTTATCTTTCTTTAGACACTGAGCTCTTCCAAGGTAAGAGTATCCTACTCTTTGAAACATCTAACACCTAAATTAAAATTTTATTTTATTTTATTAATAATTCCCCAGCAACAATGACAACTGTACCTAACAGACAAATGTTGGTTTGATAATTTCCTGGTAAAGGCATTCCCATGGCTCTTTAGAGAAATGAGTTATTTTGATTTTGAGTCTTGGACAAGAGAGGTATAAGGTAAGATATTTTTGTGCAAGAATGTTTTTAAAAAGTGCAAACTAAAAATTTATAGGAACCAGATTAAATGGCTCTCACTGGCTACATTATTGACAATTTGAGCATCAAAAAGAATGAAAACACTTTTATATATAACACAATGACCATAAAAGAATCTATAAGTCAATGGCAGTACTAAAAATAGTGTTGAGAACAGGCAGAGAGTCATCCCTTTATACAAAATATAAATAGTAAATTAAAAAGAATGATGGAAATAGGAAATCACCACATTACAATTCCAACTGAAATAGTTGATTCAGATAAGGATCTTCAGTAGATAATAAAATTACTGAATAAAAGATTATTAAGGAGAAAATTTTTTTCATAATCTCAAAGTATTATAAGAGGACAAGATTAAAGTTCCATATAAACTGATGAACAAAATAGATCCAGAGATTTAGAAGCATGGAATAGTCTGATGAATCTCAGAAAATAGAAAATAGCTGTATTTATTATTTAAATTGATATTTTCCACAAGCCTGTAATAATTATACAGCATCACTGTCATCATCATAACGATAAGCATAAACATGTATTGAAGACTTTTACTATGCTCAAAACTTGATTAAGCCATTTGTAGACCTGATCTCATTTGATCCTCAGTACAAACTGCTCCGTACATATGAAAATCGTGAAGCTTTGAGGATTTTAATAACTTACCCAAAGCTGTACCAATAATGAAGATGAGTCAGGACTCCACACAACTCTCCATAGCTCAAAATCCCATTTCTTAACCATTGTATAATACTAAGCCCTTTGGCTCTGTAGGTCTTTTTTCAGTCAATGGTTTTATTTTATTTACATCTTTGAACATTGTGTTTGATTTGTTTTATTCTCTCCAGTTCAGAGGCATCCATCACTTACATATTGGATGCTTTTGGTCCTTGACTCTCTCTTTGACTTCTGAATCCTTGTTTTGTTTCCCTCATCATTTTTTTTAACCTGTGTTTTTCTTATTGTCATGAATTCGGTTTTTCAGGCTGGTCTATTTATGAATTTAATTTGAACTTCTGACATGATGTTAATTTATAACATGGCATGTGTTTGGACAATGAAGATTTAAATACCATATCACAACTGATTTTTCAATAACCGAACACATTTCAGATGATACTAGTATAATACAGCTGGAACATAGATTAACGCAATAGGAGATGATATTCACAAATGGGTTATAGGTATTTAAACACAATTAAAATAAAGCTAATATAACTAGACAAGTAAAGACTGAATTTAATAGCAGAGAAGTGATTGGGTCCTTTTAAAATAATTGTGTGATTAATTAAAAATTGCATACCTGTAATCTTGAAAATCAGAGATCCAAAATTGAAAGGGCACTGCACTTGGATCAGATTTTAAATAACAGTCCTTAAATACTGTGTAACTTGAATAAGTATCTTGGCCTTTTTCAATGTTTCATATCTGTTAAATGTTAAAATTAATATCTTCTTCATAATAGTGTTTTTTAAAATAAATCAATATTGCTTAAAGGAAATTTTAGGCCATGAAATATGTTATAACTATTATTATTTTGATATAAATAAAAATTATTGTCTTTAGCTGCCAGCGCTTAGGAAAACTACAATTCTTTGCCTAGTTATTTAAATTTGTCATCGTTGTAAGAGACCAAGAATGTGTTGTTTCATAACTCTATAGAAAGAGCTAGAACCAATATTTTTCCTTTGAAATGTGCATACCCCTCAAATCGTAGGAGCATTAACAAATTCTATCTCAGATATGCAAGTGCTCAAGGGCATGTTTCTTAATAGATACGGTACTGCTTTAAAAATAAATAAGAAGAAGTATGAAATGTAGGAGCTGGGATTTCAGCCAGTGAGATCTGCCATTTCTGCAGCGTGGAGTGTACACTGAGCTTGGTGGCAGTTAGCAGTAGCAACTCATGAATGTAGACAGATTTATGCAGGGCGACCTTCACCACTCAGTGTGGGGAGCTTTGTGATTTCCACAGGGGTTACTGAAGGGACATTCCATTGACAACCACAATGCGTGTCTATCTCCCTGGCATTTTTAGAGTACATCTTTATGCATCAGAAAACCTCAGCCTCGCACAGGGTTTCTTTCTAAAGAGCCACACCATTGGATGAATCTTGCAAAGGATAAAGTTCATCTGCATACTTGTCAATTAGCTAGCCACAAACTCCGGGGCTTTTTTTTTTTTCCAGAATTTTGCTCCTTCACTGCCACGATATACTCCAAACTTGTGTTTCTGTGATAGAAATGATTAAATCTATGTTGGAGTCAAAGTGGACAGGATCTGTGATAGCTGTTTGTAGGGTTTTTTTGGGATGACATTTGATCTTGGAATCAAAGGGCATTGAGGTGATGCAGTGATGGCAAAGCATAAACAGATCGTTTCGTTTTCCTTACGGAAAGCGTTACTGTTCAAGTAGATTAGTGAGGTGCAAAGGCATATTGTATCTAGACTTCACTGGGACATTTGTTGAACCCAATATTAATTCCATTTTGGAAAGGTGGGAGTAATTCCAGTGTCCTCAAAGCAAACTAACAATTGACTTGATTTCATTCACAAAGCAGGTGTCCCAAGATGTGCACCGAGACTTACCCTGTCTTAGTCTCACTCCTACTGATTTATGGGATGATATTATAAAAATATTGTTAACAAATTTGCAGAAGACAAAAATGTGCAATTATAACCATGTTCCAAAAAGATTTCTGAAAGCTAAAACAGTGATCTAAAGCGAGCATGATCATATTTAACAGCAAAAAAAAATGTGTCTGATTGCGAGTGAAATCAGGGCTATTTGCTTGGGAAAGAAGACTAATTTAGAAGTAGAGGAGGGCTCATTAAAAAACATTCAGTGGTCTGTTCAGTAGAGGAGACACCAGAAATACAAGAGACAGAAATGGAGTCAATGATGTAGCATAGAGAGAGACTAATTTGGACTGAATATAAAGAAATTCAAATAGAATTTCCACAAAAAGAGGAGGTTGCTTCAGGATTAGTGATGTTCCAGCAGAATTTGGAGGACACTGGATTCTCTATGTGTGAGGGATGAAAAGGGACAGCCCTTAAATTATGCCTTAGCCCTGAGCATCTATGCTTTCATAGCTGTTGGGCTCAGTTGATTTTGAACTAGTTAAAAGCAGTTCACATTCTGCTTTAAATCCTTCCCTTTTTAAAAAAAAAGTCCAATGTGAAAAATTCAAAACATGTTTAATTTTAGAAACAGGAGGGGATCACTGTGTTTGACAGTGTTATTAGTCCTGTTCACCTAGCACAGAGATATCTCGTACAAGATTTCACTGTTTTTAAAATAAAAAAACACGATGGGTTGTTTCCATATGCTGTTACCCCCTCACTATTGAAACTAATGTAGAATAAAAAACAGTTACCAAAGGAGAAACTAAGGTCCTTTTCAATATAATTTCCCTGACTTCAATTGCCATGATCATTTATTCAAATATGTTTCATTGTTATAAGCTATGATAGCTATCAAATATTATCATTCAAAATATCTCTCTGTGATATTTTTGACCAATGTCTGTCTTCCCTCTTTTTTTTTAAAAAAAAATATGTTTTTATTGATTTCAGAGAGGGAGAGAGAGATAGAAACATCAATGATGAAAGATCAACATCATTGGTTGGCTGCTTCCTGCAGGCCCCACACTGGGGATTGAGCCCACGACCCAGGCATGTGCTGTGACCGGGAATTGAACAGTGACCTCCTTTCTCAGAGGTTGACACTCAACCACTGAGCCACACTGGCTGGGCTGTCTTTCCTCTTGTAAGCCATCTGTTTTGATAAAGTACCTGTAGCTCTTGGAACAATAGCTTTCCTTTTTTTCTTTTTTTGTTAAATGAATATGTTTTATATAATCCTTTGCATCTGAATTTTGTTTCCCCCATCTCTTTGTCCCCATTACCTAGCATGTGTACAGTAGAACTTTACTTTTTATTGAACTGAGAGTAAATGCTATGTTTGCCTGCAGCATTCAAAATATTCACCAAATGATTTGAAACTGTGTCTTTAAGTCATAAGGATTCCTTAATCCCTGAAATTATTTTTAATGTCATGAAATGTGTTTGCCTTTGTTGATCTTTCATCTTCATAAATTCTTTTAAACAGTTTTAAAAATATTTTTTAAATATGTGCATTCGCCCAGCTGGTGGTGCCTAATGGTTGAGGATAGACCTATGGACCAGGAGGTCATAGTTCAATTCCTGGCTGGAGTGTGGGGGGGCATATGCCTGGGTTGCAGGCTCAATCTCCAGTGTGGGGCATGCAGGAGGCAGCTGATCAATGATTTTCTCTCATCATTGATGTTTCTATCTCTCTCCCTCTCCCTTCCTCTCTGAAATCAATAAAAAAAATATATTTTAAAAAAATATGTGCATTGTTTCTTTGATCTAAACTCTTTGCACCTGGTAGAACAATCTGATTGCATTTAACATATGATAGAATATATTTTGCAGGATTTCCACATAAATCACTTTATTGATCTGATATTTGTCATACTTTTAAATTCAGTTTCTCTTTTGATACTCCTATGTTTTAAGCCTTTAGAGAAAATGAGTTAATTTGTTTTCACCACTTCAAAATAAGAAATATGTTTGACTCAATATTTTTAATGATTTCCACAGAAAGTTATTCATATTTCAAATACTTCTTACATATTTATGATCATTCAATCCATTGCATTTTTTATACATTGAATTTGAAATAGCCCTTAGTAGAAGAATTCTAAGATGAACTTCAAGATATCCTGTTTCCTGTATAATCTCCACAATTCTTAGGAAGAAGTAGTCCAGGTGTCCTGGAAGCAAGAAAATATACATGCTACGAATTATCTATGCTGGACACATGGTAAAAAACTGCAGGCAGCATCTAGTTGCTGAGAGCTGGCCCCAGCCAACAGCTAGCAGGATACTGGGGACCTCAGCCCAAACTTACAAGGAAATGAAGTCTGCCAACAATCAGTGAACTTGAAAGAGAGTCGTGAGCCAAGAGATCTGCAACTCCACTCGCCATCTTGATTTCAGCCCATGAGACTCTGAACAGAGGATCCAGCCACATTGTGTCCAGTTTTATGACCTATGAAACCTCTGAGGTAATTCATTTGTGTTGACTTAAGCCACTCCATTTGTGATATTTAGTTACACAGCAATAGAAAACATAAAAGTCAGTAAATTTGTCATATGAAGCTTAACACAATTGAGAATCAAAGAAAAACTTCCCAAAGATTCTCCTGAAGGAGACATCAGGAATGTTCAAGTTTCCGGTTCCGTAGAGATCACGTAATCTAATCCAGCTAATGAAGCTGACAAATTAAATGCCCTTTTCTAATTCATTCATAAACATAATCAAGACTGGACCAAGATCCCATGACTCTAAATCAATGCTTTTCCCACAGTAAACAGCTAATACATTTATTCATGATTAGAAATGGGAAGGTAAGTGATGCCAGTGGGAATTGTGGATATGTCCTTTTATTTTTAACTAGAGGCCTGATGCATGAAATTCGTGCATGGGGGGAGGGTCCCTCAGCCTGGCCTGCAATGATGCTAGCATCCCTCGCCTCGGGCCCCTTCCTTCCCCTCCCTCCGCCTGAGGCTTCTCCCCTCCTCTCCCTCCGCCTGGGCGAGGACGCTGGGCTCACATTGCTGGGAGCCCAGCATCCCTTGCCATGTACTCCAGCCTGAGGCCCCTCCCCTCCCCTCCCTCCACCCAGCTAGGGCGCAGACTCTAGCCCAAGGCCCCTCCCCTCCCCTCTCTTCACCTGGCCAAGCACACATGTTCAGCTTTAGAAGTTATTTACTTACTGATGGTTAGTAAATAACTTCTAAAGCTGAACGCATAGCTGCAAGCCCAGCATTCCTCACCAGGGACTCCGGGCCCCAGGCCCCTCCCCTCCTCTCCATCAGCACGTACGCTGGGCTGGCATCGCACCGAGCCAAGCATCCCTCACTGTGGACTCTGGCCCAACGATGCTGGGCATCTCGGCCCGGCTGGGGCGTGGACGCTGGGCATCCCTGGAGGAGGACTCTGCGTGCCCAGTGTTCCACGCCACTGACTCCAGCCCGAGGCCCCTCCCCTTCCCTCCTTCAGCGTGGACTCCATCCTGAGACCCCTGCCCTCCCCTCCCTCTGCCCAGCCGGGGCGCAGACACTGGACATTCCTTGAGGTGGACTCTGGCCCGAGGCCCCTCCTCTCCCCTCCCTCCATGTAGCCAGGCCAGATGGTAGGCCTTCCTTCCCCTGACTGCTGGCACCGGTTTTCCTCTGGCACCCAGGACCCAGGCCTTTGGTCTAGCTGCAGCGAGGCTTGGCTTCTCTGCTGCAGCCTCAGTGGAGAAGCCAAGACTTTTCAGTCTTCAGTCTTCAGTCTTCATTCCCGCCAGAGCCTTCAGTCTTTGCTACGTGCCTGCGTATGCAAATTAACCGCCATCTTTGTTGGGTTAATTTGCATCGTTGCTCTGATTGGCTGGTGGGCATAGTGGAGTGACACCAATTTGCATGTTTCTCTTTTATTAGTGTAGATATTAGATGTTATGGAATTATTGTAACTTTCATAGATATGATAATGGCATTGTGGCTATGTGGTAAGGTATGCTGAATTATTTAGGGCCGTGGTTGGCAAACTGTGGCTCGTGAGCCACATGAGGCTCTTTGGCCCCTTGAGTGTGGCTCTTCCACAAAGTACCATGTGCGGGCATGCACATACAGTGAGATTGAAACTTCGTGCCCTATGCACAGAAGTCGGTATTATGTGGAAGAGCCATGCTCAAGGGGCCAAAGAGCTGCATGTGGCTCACGAGCCACAGTTTGCTGACTGCTGATTTAGGGTAATGTCACCATAACTGCAACTTCCTGAGAACATAGCAGAATGACCCACTATTTATTTTTAAAGGAAGATATATAGATTCCACTTTATTATTCCTTCAAATTGTATGTTTGTTTGACAAGTTTCAAAAAAATGAGGCTATTACTGTATCAAAGGTACATTGCTGTAATGTCAAAAAAAGTCATAACATGAAGAAACTTAATCTGTTTTTTACATTTGATTTTCAGTTAACACAGATCTTGAAGAGATTTTAAGAAAGTAAAACATGCTGTCTGACTCCCCATATTGAAGGAAGGAGCAAGTCTGGTTCTGCCACTAGGATTACTTCTGTCCTTATCTGATTTCAGAACAGATGTCAGAGTTCTCAAAAGCATTGGGATATTCTACTGGGCTAAATATTCACCATTATTTTTTCTGAAATAGGGTGATTCTTTAAGTTAAATTGATTGGGATGACATTGGTTAATAAGATTATATAGGTTTCAAGTATATATTTCCAAAATACATCATCTGTATATTGCATTTGTTGCCTATCACACAAGTCAAATCTTCTGTCACCATATATTTGAACCCCTTGCCCTTTTCTATCCCCTGGACCCCCTTTTCTCTGGTAACCACCATACTGTTGTCTGTGTCTCTATTTCCCAGACCAGGTGATATAAGCTTTGTATTCTCTGATTAGCCAAAAGATATAAACCATTTGCTCTCAAATGTCCTTGGATAGGGAAGATAAGGTCTTGCGATTCACTAGCTGGCTGTAAGTACTTCACATTGCTTGGCCTTGTTTAATTTTCTTGTCTCAGTTTTCCTATTCCACTTGCCCAGGACTTTTCCTATCTTCTTACTATCCTGCCACAGGATCATTAGCCAAGTTAAAAATAAAGTGCTGTGCCCTAGCCAGTTTGGCTTAGTGGGTAGACCACCAGCCTGTGGACTGAAGGACTCTGGGTTCGATTCTGTTCAAGGACACATGCCCGGGTTGCAGTCTTGATCCCCAGTAGGGTGGTTGCAGGAGGCAGCAGATTCCCTCTCATCATGGATGTTTCTATCTCTCTCTCCCTCTTCTTTCCTCTCTGAAATCAATAAAAATATATTTTTAAAAAATAAAGTGCTGCTTGATAAATTTGGGAAATCGTTTGTAAAATACAGGGTTCTGATAAACTCTTGCTAAATGCACCTTGGTCTATTGATGCTGGTTGAAGTCTTTCCAGTCTTTTTCCCTGAATGGGAAAAACCAAGTTGACATGAAGAAGGTCTTACTACAGAGAGACTGGCAGGTCTGCCTCGTGTGTATTGCCTACCCACAGAAGGCAGAAGGGGAAGCAACGTGGAACTTGTTGTGCCTGAGCTCAGAATGCAAAAGAAAAGTAACAAAAAGTCTGTCTTTGGAATAAGCAACCAAACCCATTAGGAAAATAGAGCTTATTGTGGGAAACCCTCTTACCCATCAGATCAGCCATAACATCTTTTATGGTGGCAAAATTAGGGAGGTACAAACAGGCTCTCTAACATCCTATATAATAAAGAGATAATATGCAAACTGACCGTCATGTCCTCACAAGATGGCTGCCTACAACCAGGCCAGCATGGGGGTTAGTGAGGGACGACCAAACAACTGAACAAGCAGGCTGCATGGAGTGACCAGGCCAGCAGGGGGGTTAGTGAGGGACAACCAAATGACTGAACAAGCAAGCTGTGTGGGGTGACCAGGCCAGCAGGGGGGCCATGAGGGGCAACCAGGCTGACAGGGGAAGCAGTAGGGGACAATCAGGCCAGCAGGGAGGGCAGTTAGGGGCAACCAGGCTGGTGGAGGGGGTGCAGTTGGGGGCAACCAGGCCAGCAGGGGAGGGCAGTTGGGAGTGATTAGGCTCGCATACAGAGGCAGTGAGGGCCGATCAGGTGAGCAATTAGAAGCCAGAGGTCCAGGATGGTGAGAGGGATGTCCGACTGCCAGTTTAGGCAGGCTCGGGCCTAAACTGGCAGTCAGACATCCCCTGAGGGGTCCCAGATTGGAGAGGGTTCAGGCTGGGCTGAGAAGACCCTGTCCCATGCACAAATTTTGTGCACCGGGCCTCTGGTTCCCTATAACACTGTAACTGGCCAGGGAGGATACAGCTTACTCTTTCTAAATGTTGAAACAGATAGAAGAGGGAAGAAAGGAGTAAACCCCATCCAGACTCATTTTATATTCATATAACTTAAGTACATTGAAAAATATTAGAATCTGAATTTCCCTCTGTTTTTCCTTTGGGGATATATAATTTTCTGAAAGTGTTACCCGTGCCACTGTTCCAGTTTCCTATTTCATGCTTGTCTTAGAGAAGTTGAAGTTTGACATTGCTTTTTACACCTAAAATTATTTTTTAATTAATGTGGCTCCAATTTCATGTTGTTCTCTCTTTTTTCCCTTTTGTATCATCAAGTAGTGTTCAATAATGCAATGCAGAAAGAAATGCATCGATCAACTGTTACATAACTTCTCCAAAGTTTCTCTGTAATTGTGTTTGCCATGTACATGTTCTGTTTTTTTCTTCCTCCCCAATTTCTTTTGACAGTTTTTTTTAACATTTGCAGTGGTACATGCTGGTTGATTTATCCTTTGTATTCAGCTTAAGTAGGGAAAGCCATCATTAATGAGTGGAATTTTTTTTATTATTATTAGTTTTCCTTCTTCTTTACTCCCTTACCTCAGAGGTATCATTTAGGAATTAAATTTTAGGGTTAGGAAGTGCTGGTTTGTGTACCTTCTCAGTCATTCATTTGGTTGAAGAGTGTAAAAAAGAAGCTGCAGTTGCTAGTAACTGTTACCATCAAGCAGTTTTTCTTTACGTTTATTTAATACTAGAGGCCCGGTGCAATACATTCGTGCACTCATGGGGGCGTGTCCCTCAGCCCTCCCTGCACCCTTTAGCAGTCTGGGATCCCTCAGGGGATGTCTGACTGGCAGCCAACCACCACTGCTGCACTCGCAAGCCATCAGCCCAGCTCCTGGCTGAGCATCTGCCCCCTGTTGGTCAGTGCAAGT
>NW_005871065.1:3915204-4012457 GCF_000147115.1 Myotis lucifugus | reverse complement strand
TAACTGACAGATGATAATTTCCCAAGCATATTGGTAGTTTTATTTCTAATTTTATTCATTTCAGTAAGTTTTAGGCAGAGAGGCTATGAAAACAAGAATTTATTCTGCCATTTTTCATGGCACTCTCTGCATTAAATTTTTTATTTTTTGTAAAGCATTAGAGAAATGTGCTCGCACTCAGTAAGTTGGCTATGACAGCAAAGTGCTCTTGATCTTGGCTACATGCCGAGGGTGAGCATATTCATGTCTTCTCTAGCTGAAGGCAGTGGCAGCTTGGAGCGGCACCAGCAAATTCTATGCCTCCACCTGCTTCGCGGCACAGTCACTTCTGCCCCCGATTGCTAAATGCAGTTGGCTTAGAAAGGGCTTTCCTTGAAGTACATTTTGTAATGTTAAAACTCCGTTCTCTATAGTTGAAGGGAAGTTTGCAGCACTCTACGTGCAGGCTCGAAATGCACGGGCTCCCAGAAATCACAGGTGCAAATCCAGATGGGGTTAACTCACAAGGCAGATAAACTGTCTTACAGGCAGCTTATTTCGTGGGAGTCTTAGGAACCAAAGCAAAGCCATTGCTTTGTTGACCTTTCAGATCCAAGATCAATTTTCGTAATAAAGGGCAGACTTTTGTACAATCTCTGAAAAGTCACTGAAAACCCTTATCAACTGAGACACCAGATTACATGCCCCAGTCACCCTCAGAGGAATAAAGTTTATTAGTTGACATGAAAACACCAACAGCAATATTTGCTTCCTTCCCAGTGTCAGCAACCTTCAGAAGGTTTTAAGCTCTTCACACATCACAACACCCAGGAAACTTAAGGAGTGAAGAATAGATGGAATTATCATCCCCTAATTACTGAGGGGATTACTTAGATTAAAAATAAATAAATGAAGGCAGGAGAGGGTTGGGGGGAGAGATCAACCAATGAACTCATATGCATATATGCATAACCCATGGACACAGACAATAGGTTGGTGAAGGCCTGGGGTGAGAGGCAGGGCGGGATGGGAGAGATCAATGGGGGAAAGAGGGGACATATGTAATACTTTCAACAATAAAGATTTAATAAAAGAAGAAAAATAAATGAATGCCTTGCTCAGGTTTACTCAGCTGGTGGGTGAGTGATTCAAAATTTAAATTCTAAAATTCTAATTCTAGAGATGTACCATAACTGGTATACTATACCATTTCTTTTGTGTATGTGTATTTTAAAAAAAGTTTTTAAAATGGTTTGAAGTACTTAATTTTTATCGGTGGTATTAGTACCTTACTGTGCCTTTTGTTTTCTTTTGAAAGTGAAAAAATATACAATAAAATGTTCGTATATTTGCACAAATACTTCTGTAAAAAGAAAAGAATATTACAAATGTCAAATCACAAACAGGCATGAGGCTTTACCATGCAATGTGTGCCTATTTAGTTTGCCTACTTAAGTCATAATTAATATAGTTTAGGGATGTCACTTAGAAGTGTTTGAGGCAAAGATGACTAATTATACTTCATAAATATGTGTCTCTACTGGAAGTTTGCACACTTAGCAGATTAATAGGAAAGAAAGTGTATGCAGTTTATATATATATATATATATATATATATATATATATATTTAGATTCTTTTTATAATAATATTTCAACCAGCAGAATCATTCTAAATAGATTTCTCTATAGGTGTTCTTGAATATATTTATATAATATGTTTTTATTTTTTAATATCAAAGCATGTTTTTTTGTTTTGTTTTTTTATATATTTCTTCATTGATTTCAGAGAGAAAGGGAAAGGGAGAGAGATAGAAACATCAATGATGAGAGAGAATCATTAATCGGCTGCCTCCTGCACTCCCCGCACTGGGAATCGAGCCTGCAATCTGGGCATGTGCCCTCGGCCGGAATCGAACCTGGGACCCTTCAGTCCGCAGGCTGACGCTCTATCCACTGAGCCAAACCAGCTAGGGCCAAAGAATGTTTTGAAGTTAAGAAAATCATCCCCTAATTCCATCAGCGCCCTCCCCCCTTCTCAGTATTATAATTATGTAACACAGGACCTGTTTGGCTGTGCATGGTTGCATGCAGCTCTACAGGTGGTTCATGTACCGGGGCTAGTTCTTGGCAATAGGACCTGTCATTGATCATCATGTGTTGCTTCTCTCCTACCTCTGAAAGGACAATTCTGAGTTTTATGTTTTCCCAGAGGCTCTCCAGTAGGATTGGAGGCCCAGGTGTTCATAGTTGTAACCTGATAATAGTCAGGTTAATAATAACACAAACGTTTTCCTGGTGAAGATACCCTTCAGATTTACTTCCAATGTAAAATATTTTTCCCAAAACAAGAATACTCAATGCAATTAAAAAGAACAAACCTGCTGCATTAAGAAAACCTGAATGAAATTTACAGAAGTAACATTCAGTTAAATAATTTGTACAGAAAAAGTACATTTATATGAAGTTTGAAAACTAATCTTTGGTAATGAAAATCAGAAAAATGGTTAACTCTGAGGACTTGTTACTGATTAGTAAAGGGGAGCCATTGGTGTGTTGGAAATGTTCTTTTTCTTTTTTAAAAATGTTATTTATTGATTGATTGATTGATTTTTAGAGAGGGAGGAGTGAGAGAGAGAGATCCATGTGTTGCCCCACTTATTTATGCATTCATTGGTTGCTTCTTGTTGCTTCTTGTATTTGCCCTGAACAGACATGAAACCCGCCCTAACCAGTTTGGCTCAGTGGATAGAGCGTCGGCCTGCGGACTCAAGGGTCCCAGGTTCGATTCTGGTCAAGGGCATGTACCTTGGTTGCGGGCACATCCCCAGTAGGAGGTGTGCAGGAGGCAGCTGATCGATGTTTCTCTCTCATCGATGTTTCTAACTCTCTATCCCTCTCCCTTCCTCTCTGTAAAAAATCAATAAAATATATTTTTTTAAAAAAGAAATGAAACCCACAACCTTGGCATATCAGGACATTGGTCTAACCAACTGAGCTACCAGCCCGGGGCCGAAATGTTCTTGATCTTAATTTGTGGGGTGGTTACATGCATGAGCACATGCACAAAGCTCATCAGCTTGTAAACTGAAAATGTGTGCATTTTTATGCATGCCTATTAAACTTAAGTGTAAAAGTAAAATCAATAAAAACAACATAAGTAAAAACACCATACAATTAGCTTTCCTTACCCCAGTTACTTTTTGTGACATTTGTTTTGATTATTTTATAATTTCCTTAGGACTAATTTCTGGGATAAGGGCAATAATTATGTTTGTAGTTTCTCACACATTTTTCACATTTTTTCTAACTAGAAGAAAATGTTCTAATTTAAATTGCTACCAGTGATGCCTAAATACCTGTTTTTCTAGACCTCTGCCAACAAATATTATTAAATTGTTTTCCCCTAATCTAAAACTTATATATTCTATTTCTTTTAGAAATTAAGTGCATTCAATTTGGATATAGAATTTATGTGTATTGTTATATAGGGATTTCCAGTCATGGGAAAGTTTTAATGGGAAATACTTATGCAGTAGTGTTGGGAGCAATGTTCAATTCACCCATGTTCTGATATATTTTAAAAATGTGATACAAGTGACATAGAGGTAAATGTTCCTTTTTAGTGGTGGGAGAGAGATATGCCCTTTTGTAGTTTTTAAAAAAATATTTTTATGGATTTTTAGAGAGGAAGAGTGAGGGGGAGAGAGATAGAAGCAACAATGGTGAGAGAGAATCATTGATCTGCTGCCTCCTGCATGTCCCACACTGGGGATCATGGAGCCCACAACCTGGGCATATGCCCTGACCGGGAATGGAACTGTGACCTCCTGGTTGATAGGTCAATGCTCAATCACTGGGCCATGCTGGCTGGGCTGTAGTTTTTCTCTTTTTGAGGAAAAAGGATGATTGACTGATTTTCATAGAGCTCTTGGGAGATGTGCTGATGGCTTTGTGCATCACACAAGCATATTGTTCATGGAAAGAATGGTTTCTGCCAACACAATCATGTGCTTGTGGACTCTACTGAATCCTTTGTTCCCGTTTTAAGTAAGTCACTCAAACTTTGACATTAGCTAGTAAAAAGGAAAGCAATTTAGACATGATTTAATGTTGCTCATAAGCGATAAAAGTCCCTGTTGTAATAAAAAAGCATCCTCATCCTCTAACTGCATATTAATGTATAGTTATTATTACCAGTTCTGTGCCTCAGATTGAAAACCTAAAATCGATGAATAACAGTTGGAAAATGTTGGGGATGATGCTAAAACCATTTTTTAAATATCATTCTATCTGGGAACTACAGACAGGGATTTCTAGCATGAGCACAATAGCTGTTCTAAATCGTCTACTCTGATGAGGTTTGCTATTTGTTATGGAAGCCACTTTCCTGTATTTATCACTGCCTCTGCCGTGACATGTAAAGAGGGAATGTAGTCAAAAGAATCAATAGAATAAGCTATCACATTTTAATTAGTCCTTATTTACTTCCTGAGGGAAATGATTAAAATTTATTGACAAAGACTCAGAGTAATTAGATGCTGTTAAGAAAACATCAGAGGCGACTTCGAAATAATGATCATGCATCAGTAAACCACAAAAGAGGTAAAAGAGTATGTGTGCGCTACATATACATATAGGCTAAATCCATATTTTCTAGGTATTAGAGAAAAGGCTCACTTTCTTTTTCTTTTTCCTCTTTTGTTCCCTCCTCTTTAATGGTTACAGACATTTTCTAGCATTTATTTAATCTTTTCTCCCACCTAGACTAAATTGTAGAAAAGGAGAATTGTGTTGATCTGTTTCCTCTTTCTATTTTCAGTCCCTAATATGGATGGTGATTCACAGAAGTTAGGCAATGTTTGTGGAAGGAAGGAAGGAAGGATGGGAGGGAGGGGGAGGGGGGAGGGAGGGGAAGAAGAATGAAAGAAGGGAAGTAGCAAAGGAGAAAGGAACTTCTATTTGCACATTTATATTTGCTATTAATAAAAGAAGATTGAGCCTGTGTAATCCAGGACAAAATACCTTTCCCAACATAAACTGAGATTAGGTTTATGTGTGGGAATGAGGTAAGAGTAATCTTTTCTGTCTTTGATAGGTCTAAGGTTGTGATTTCAGAGACAAAACATAAAACATGTTTATTTGTATTAATTGGTGATGGAAATGTTTTTCTTGAAATATGCAAAAAAATTACCCTGATTTCATAATTTTATCTTTAAAAAATTTTATTTGGCAATTCTTCTTTTACTGTCTGAGGACACCCAAGACAAGCTATCTCTTGGATAGCTCAATGTCGGCTAAAATCTCCTCTGTTGCCTTTTCTAAATTGCAGAGGCTGGAAAATTTACAACTACAGCTGTTTCCCAGAACATCGGCTTTGGGATAGGCTCCCAATGTTTGGGGCAGGATCTGAATTGGGAACTGAGTTTAGTGGAAATAGAGGCAACAGAACTAGGGCATCTTGAAGGTGCAGAGGACTGTGGGTCAAAGTATGTGGGGTGACATCTGATCATCAGTTCACTGTTACGGTCCTAGAACCTGGCATCAGCTCTGGGATCAATAACCTCCCAATGTGGCTGAGATAACAGTTTCCTACCTGACTCTCTTCTGAAATAAGACTTGAAAGTTGAGCCTGGAACCTTCTGATTCAGCCCTACCAACACATTTTAAATACTAGGTTACCTGAACTAAATCCATTTGTACTAAAAAATATATATTTATCCAATCTTAGAAAATCTTCAATTCTTGGAATCTAAGTGATTCACAGAATCAAGTATAAAACTGCAATTGATAAGTTATGAGGGAAAATTACTTTGCTATGAGAATGTTTAATAAAATGGTTTGACTACTTGAGGATCAAAAAATATTACCTTCAGAAAAAGATTATTAAGCTGATATGTAAAAAAAAATTGGATTTAATTAAAAAACATGAGGGCAGGGGCAGAGGGAATGCCAGGCAGAGGTAACATGTGCCCAAGCACCATGGCAACAAGAATGTGGCAAGGTCCAGGAGGTGAAGTTAAATCATTATAGAGCACAGAAAACAAGGGACCTGGATGTAGCTGAGACTGGAGAGATGAGACTAGGTCGACTATGGTTGATTTGGGGCCACAGTTGGCCTTGCTAATAATTTGTGCCCCGATTCTAAGAGCAATAGAGAACAGAAATATTAAGAAAGGCATCTCTCTGTTTCTGTGTCTTATAATATAAAGAAGAATTGAGTAGCAATTTTAATAGCTGGTTCACAATTGTGTTTTTTTTAAATATATGTTATTGATTTTTTTTACAGAGAGGAAGGGAGAGGGATAGAGAGTTAGAAACATCGATGAGAGAGAAACATCGATCAGCTGCCTCCTGCACACTCCCCACTGGGGATGTGCCCGCAACCAAGGTACATGCCCTTGACCGGAATCGAACCTGGGACCCTTGAGTCCGCAGGCCGACGCTCTATCCACTGAGCCAAACCAGTTAGGGCTGATTCACAATTGTTTATCTTCTAAATCCTGTCTTTTCTTGCCTACTAAGGACTTTGTTTTAGTATTTTTTTTTCTACCTTCTCTCTTCTCTTCCTCTCTTGTTAGTATTAGGTCAGTACACATATATGATGGCACTTTTCCCAATTAAACAAAGAAAATATTTCAATCAACGCATATCACCTTCCAGCCACTACTGGAGCACATTTTTCTATTCTTCTTTATAGTAAAACTCTTCAAGAGTATTACTTTCTCACCCCTTAATATTCATCCCTAAACATTAAGGTGTCCTGAGAGTCCAGGTCTTAAACCTTTTCTATTCCAGCTACATTTCCTAACTAGGTGATTTCTTCAGCCTCTTAGCTTTAATTATCGTCTATACTCTTAGCATTCCCAAATGTGACTTTTCAGCTCATATTTCTTTCCTGGGCTCCTATGTGACATTTCCACATGGATGTGTACTAGAAATCTAAAGTTAGCATGGCCAAATTATGAGCTCCTCATTTTGTGCTACCCACCGTCCCCAAATGTATTCTTCTTTCTTCATGTTAAGAAACACATGTCTAACTTTCTATTTGTTTAACAAAAGATCTTGGAACAATTTTCACATCCAGTTTGTCTCTGGATGACTTTGAGAAAAAGAGTAATAAATTCTGTTGGATTCAGTTTTAAAATATATCCCAAATTTGACCCCTGCTCACCTCCCTCATTATTCCTCATTGAACCATTGCCTCTTGTCTGGATTAATGAGAAAGCCTTCTGGCTGGCCTACCTGATTTCATCTTTAATACCCTAGAACTAATTCTCAACAAGCTGCCTGATTGATCCTTTTGCAATAAATTGCAAAGATGTCACTCCCTTGCTCAAAACCCACCAATGGGTTTACATCTTTTTTAGACTAGAAGCTGAAACCTTAACAGTAAACTGTAGTCTGACAAAATTCTGTCTTCATGACTTATTACTTCACCTTCTTCAAATCATTTGTTCCAATACTATCTTCTCAAAGAGGCCTTCCCTGACCACCCTATTTAGGATTGTAATGTCCCCTACATCAAAAGATAATATGAACAGAAAAATTCCAGCTTTCTTATCCTCCTTTCTTTATAATCATTACCTTCTGACATCCGAGGTAGTACTTATAATTGTAACGTAAGCTCCATGAAGATAGGGAATTTGTTCTTCTTGGTGCACTGCTGTATCTCCAGTGTCATTAACTGTCTGGCATGAAAACTGTCTGTCTTCCCCCTCCTCTCTTAACTAAACTTTATGTATCTCAAAAGGATACTATTCTTTATACTCCCTCTGATCTACCATACTTATAATCCTTTGCCATATTCACTTTCTTTTTTCACATCTATTCATCCTGTTCAACTTTTAGTTCATTCTCTATCCAGCCTTAACTCTCTAATCCATCTACTCTAAACCTTCCTAAGGTCCCAAATCAGAGGGAATTTGAGTTAATCAAAAGAGAGCTTATCCTGGATAGCCTGACCAAATCGGTTGCGTCTGTTAAGAGAAGCTTCAGGTATTTCTTGAGAATCATGAATGATTCTATGATAAAATGGAAGAGAATAAATGTTAGAAAAATTAAACATGTTCTGATTTGATATCATTTTACATCGATTCTACATTTTCTGGGGCTTGCCAGGGCATTTTAAGATATTTGCAAGTACAGCAAAGGTGCTTAATACAAAGTCTTTAGAAATGCAAACGGTATATCCCCCTGTCCCCACACCACACTTTCTATAAAGCAAAGGTTTTCAGGCAGAATAATCTGCCTCATTCATTCCACAAAACCGGCAAAGTGATAGAAGATTCTTGAAGCTTTTATCTCTAGTATGTATACGAACAACAAAAAGCAAACAATTGTCATTCCCAGAACACACGAAAAGCTATTTGTATCAAAGTTTTCAGAAATTAGTTGCTGTTGATGAAGTACTAATTAGTTTTCATGAGACCAGCATCAACAGTAGGAATTATTAAACTGTGAAAGAAGATGGGACAAATGAGTTGATTCAATATCAAGATAGAGCAAAATGTGAAGAAAAAAATAAATTCAAAGTGGACAAATCCTTGAAGTGATGTACTTTCATTATTCAAGCTATCATTTCATCTTTTGTTTTGCTTATTTCACACTTTGATTGCTCTTTGAATTATATAATAAAAATAATAAAAATTAAAAACAACATGCATATGTTCTTTTTTCTTTTAATTTTCCTACACAGAAGGCAATTTACACCAATATAAAGTAGTGATTAGAAATTAGCTTTGGAGTAGAATTAGGCAGAAATAGATAAAAGAATAGGATTTTGTGCTAGTTTGAGGAAAGAACTAGGGAATATTTAAATGATTTCTGACCAATTCGATCTATCTGCCTATCTATCTATCTATCTATCTATCTATCTATCTATCTATCTATCTATCTATTTATCTATCTATCTATCTATCTTACCTATCTATCCTCAGAGGCAATGCTAAGTATTTTGTGTATTATTTTATTTTCCTGAGCCAAAATAAAGACCATATTTCCCCAGACCTCTTCATCCAGGTGAATCTTATAAGTATTTCTAGTCAATACTATTTGGTTAGTATTACTGTATACTACTTCCAATTCTTTCTCTGAAACCTCCACACATTTCTCTACCCATCTTTTTCTCTTCCCATGGGCTGATCAGTTACAAAGAATCCAGCTCAGGAGTCTGATTACCTAATGGACATTAGTAGGAAAAGATGAAAGAGCACAGATCCCTGAAATTGAAGGAGAGCCATCTAGGAGAATCATCAATAAGTGACATGACAGTGGACTTTGTGTTGGTTGAGGAAAACTTGTGTTTATATGTATATATGTGCATCTGTGTACATCTATACATATACTAGAGGCCTGGTGCACAAATTTGTGCACAGGTGGGGTCCAGCCAGCCCACCCCAATCAGGCCAGTTGGCCAGCCACAGTGCATGTCATAGCAACCGGTTGTTCCAGTCACTTGGCTTTTATATATATAGATATGTATGTGTATATATACACACCTTTATTTATGACAAGTCACTGAGATTTTGGGGAGGCATTAATTTTGGTAAGCAATACAGAAATGCAAAAAAAAAAAAACACTGATGTCAGATTCTGGATAAGTTGCAATTCATTCAACAGTAAGTAGAAGTGTATTAGTAAAACACTGTAGTAATGTGGGAGGCAGATTATAAGGACCTGATCTGTTAACTCTAGTAAGAAAGAAACAGAATGTATATATTGATTATTACTGGTTACATTTGACAAGTTAATAAAGGCAATAGTTGAGCTTGGGAAAGAATTAGTTAGTCTACAAGCAGATATAAAAGTGCACAGAGAAGAGTACCAACATTTTGAGCTTCCTCTTAGGGTTGGAAAAATCAACATCTTCCAAACCCTAAATATTAAGAAATGCAGTTTTAGAGCAATAGCTAGGTAAAACATCTCATTTGACTAAAGTAAAAGTGATTCAGGGAAAATATCCAGTTAAAAGTGTGGTCTTTCCAATTGGTATTCCAAATAATTTAAAGGTAGCTGCTATTAATTTCAAAGAGAGGGAATGAAATTAGGAAGCAAAAGAGATCAGGATTGGTGGTCTGGAAATACTGAGAGTGTTAAAGAAAGATATTCTCAACTTCTAATGATTCTACCTTTAAACTCACTTTTTACTGAGTTACTTTTCCTCTTCTCAGAGAAAGAGGGCCTTTGTACCTTTGCACTAAATTCAACCTCTTTCCCTGGTTCTTGTACTATTTTCTAATGAAAATTGCTCTTGCCTTTTCATTTTTTTTTCTATCCGTTGTCTCTTTTCTCTTCAACATCCTTGCAGTGATTTTTAGGGTTGCTTTTAAATATTCCCAGCTTTCCATCCTCAGGTTAAATAATAAGATTATACTTTGTGGCCATTGGTGATCTGATGGGGCCAGGTGACTAGTTATACTAGTTATAAGCAGAAGGTACATAAGACATTGCCTGATGCTAATTTATTGCCAGAGCTCTATTTGTTTCTTTGATACGCAGATAGAAAAGTTTGAGAAGGTTGTTGCTACATCAGCGTGATTCCCAGAGGCCAACATGATGACCATGTAGTGTGAACAAGAAACATCCTTGTGGTTCTGAGCCTCTGAGAACTTGAGGTTGTATTACTGGTTGTATTATTACAGCACAGCCTAGCCAAGCCCAGTACAGTTTTTAAACAACCTTCCATCGGCCTCTACCCTCTTCAAGCTACCACTCCATTTCCTTTGGTTTTCTCTTTCAAATCGAAAACTAGTTAGACCCTTTTCTTCACTCTCATTCATTTCTTACTTTGTTACTCTGATAATTTGCCTTACCCTTTTGTTGAAACTACTCGAGTTACGTTGTCAGGCGTGGGAGAGGCTGTTCTATGAGGAATGGACCTTGAGGTCAGGACTTAATTAACTGCTTTTCGATATACTGGAGAGGCTTCACAGTTTTTACTTCTGCAAATTTTTGGGTCTGCTTTTTTGTAATCCTTAAGCTTATCTCAGTGTCTAGTAGGGTAGGTTTTCCTCCAGTAAACACAGTTTTGAAAACAAAATGTAAATCCAATTAAATAACAACCAAAGGATATGAATCCTTCCACATCAGGAACTAAGAGCCCTAAAACCCCAGGCTTCTGTCAAATATTCTATCTTGACTCGCTTTCATTATATCCCCATATAAATCTAGCTGGCAGAAGCTCTATTTAAATCAGATATTCAAATGGAAGGGTGTTCACCTGTCTCACACATGCAAAGCAATGTATTTGGCTTAGTTCAGATAGCAAAATATTTCATAACTAGATGGTGCTAGCTTAGCTCCCATAGGATATTCTTTATTGGAATCTATACAGGAAACACAAATCAAGAAAATCAAGTGAGAGAAAACATTGTGGAAAGAATTAAGGAGGACACTATATAGAAAAGGAAATAAATAGAGTAGAATGGTAACTGATTATCTCCAAAGTATGGGAAATTTTAATTTTTTAAATTTCTACTGCTATGATTTTCAAAAATGAAATTGGTTTAGGGAGAAGTATGTTTGAACACTTAGTCCTCAAGTGTTAACTTGATTTTTATTGTAAATTTACTTTGATTCATTAGTGCGGGGAGTATCAAAAGTAAATGAAATGAAACATATTTTGTGGGATCAATTTCTGTTTGAAGCATTAAATGTCACTTAGTATGGGACAAATGAATCAAAACTGGTGGAAGTAAAAAATAAAATCAAAATGATGAATGAGGGAAGTAGACAGGCAAATGGTAAAATCTTAGTTGCAGGAATCAGAAAACAGAATGTGACATATAATCAAAGATGAGGAATGATCTGAGACAGCTACACTGCTGATTCAATGTTCACTGGTTAGTTGTGAAGTGGAAAAGAAAAGTTGAACTGGTTGGTATGTTGGCTGTGTGTATTTTTTTCTTTAATGTTTTTATTCAAATTTGATAAATTTAGTAAGCATGACTAACAGATACTTTTATCAAGGAATACAAAACAGAAATTTAAGTAAAATTGAAGTACAGGCACAAGATGCAGGTGAAAGAAATCCAGACTATAATTTTCAGACGGTTCCATATGGCTGTTTTGTATTCTGCAATATTGGAGGGAAAAGAAAAGAAAAACAAAGCAAATTGCTTATTTTGTTTCTTTTTCACTGACGTTAGATTTGAAGGTTATTAGATTTGAGGCTATTCTGGATTTGAAAGTCAGTTTGAAGAGAAATGGTCATGTCTTACTATAGATTTCAGTGTAGAGGCCGAATGACACTTTCATATGTGATATGTTTACTGCAGAAAATAATGAATTCGTTGTTTCTTGTGCCTCCGTTAAGTGTAGAGCAGATTTACAATTCAGTCTCAACACTCAAATTTGCAAAGATATAATTGTATTCATTTCTCTGTTAGTATTATGCACTAGCTCTTGAGCCCCAGAACCTGCCCCAGAGCAAAATTAAATTAAATTTCCTTATTTAATAACTTGGTTACTTCCAGGTTAACTCAGACCCTCTGGGGGCAAATAACATTTTAGATTATTTTCCCCCAATTCTTCCTCCTCGTGGCCCTCAGTGGAATCTGTGTTAGGCAGAAGCTTATATAACATCATGGCGACTGGGCAATGCCTTCTGGTTCCACATGTTCTTTTTCGGGCTATTTTACGGTTAGTGTTGTGGGGACACTTTCTGCCTAGTTTTGCCTCTCTTCCCACTCCTGTATGTTCAGTCACCACTGTCGTAACTTATCCTTCTCAGCAAGGGTAATTCATGGTGGTTGTCCCTGGGAGCTTGGCCATTTCTGCATGCATCTCTTGCACATGACTGTGCCTCTTCCCTGACGTACAGCAGTGATACAAGCCCCCTGAGACGTGACTCAATTCTCAAGATACCTCTAGTCTAGCCAGCTCATGTCCTTAGCTAAATGGATCTACCCCTCCCCCCACCCCCAATCCACTCAACCATGGACAGTTGATAGCCAGCACTCTCAGATATCTTCAAAAATCCTCCGCTAGAGCATGTGGGGACTCTTGTATATCCTTCACACAATCTAGAACTCAGGGTGAGTTTCAGGATAAAGGGGGAGTGGATGCTATGTCAGCCATTCTCATGACCTCCCTTACCATAATTCCTCCTCCATTTTGGCCATATAAACATGGTCAAGGTCCCATTGTAAGTCTACATATATACAGAGTTCCAGGAAAAATGAGGCCTAGTTCCTCTTCTCTGTAAATCCCTAACCCTATCAAGTCAGTTTCTGTATTCCAGGACCTCATCCTAAAAAGGTAAATACTGAATGTGAGCCAAAGATAAGACTCTCTCTATCAAGGTAATATTGGTTTAATTCTCATTCTTCTTTCTCAAATTTTTTTCTATCCACTCAATCACTTTTTTAATTATTATTATTTTTTTCCTCTTGGAAGCAGGAAAACTGATTTCATGCCCGCTCTTTTGTTCTTTATTGTTTGTTAATAACCTCACACCCAGAAATTCAGGTTCTGTCTCATGAACTGCCTGGAGTCAAGCCAAGCCAGACCAAGCCCTTTTTGAAATTCAAAACAAACTGTTCTTTCTCTCAAGCGCCTAGTTATTGCACATCAAACGTTCTTTGCTTTTGGTCTGTTGTGTCTGATGTGAGGTGAAAATCTATTCAACAACTCAACAGATACCTTTGTTCTGGTCTATAACCAGCTTCTTCTTGAAACAATGAATATCTGTGATTGAATGGATTGAGAATGTTAGACAAAGCAGACACAACTCTGGCTATGGGAATCAAAAATTAGTGGTTAATATTTCAAAATTTCCTCCAGACACAGATATGCTATTTAAAATAACCAAAAACAAAAACTGCTTTATTTTAATGGGGGCTTTTGCTTGTTCCTGGTGTATAATTAAATAGAGGTGTGCTGTTTCTACTGGTATTTTCACCTCCTTATTTTGGCTTTGCCATCACACAAATAAATAAAGCAAAACTTCCTTCTCTCACAAACAGTATAAAAATTACATTGCCTGCCCTGACCGGTTTGGCTCAGTGGATAGAGCGTTGGCCTGTGGACTCAAGGGTCCTAGGTTCGATTCCAGTTGAGGGCATGTACCTTTGGTTGCGGGCACATCCCCAGTGAGAGGTGTGCAGGAGGCTGCTGATCGATGTCTCTCTCTCATCGATGTTTCTAACTCTCTATCCCTCTCCCTTCCTCTCTGTAAAAAATCAATAAAATGTATATTTAAAAAAAAATTACATTGCAACGCCAAGAGAGAACTTCCTTCTCGACTCTATTTTCTGGACTCCACGCAGCTGAAAACTGTAAATATTAAATATCTTGGAAGAAGGGCTGGGGAAGGAAATGTCAAACTGTCTTCTTATTGGATAGTCCAGTTGGTACAAATCTAACACATATAGACCAAACTTATTACAGGGTGGAGTTTATGGTATGTAGTATAAGTCCTCATATTTGTTTCATAGAAAGGATAAAAGAATCAAGGCTCTCTTTAGGTTCTGACTTCTATTAGGCAGAGAGAGTTGGGGGAAGAGCCCCTGTAGAAGCTTGGGGACCCAAAAAGGAATGAAGAACAATAAAAAAGTTAAATGTATGGGTAAATATAAACTAACTTTGACTATTAATGCAATAATAAACAATGTGTTCTGAATATTAAAAGTATAGAATTAAGGCATATGACAAAAATAACATATACTAGTAAGTCAGGAAAGAGAAAAATGGAGTTGAAATAACCTAAAATCCTTTCTTGATTAATAAAGCAAGAATGCATGTTATGAATTCTAGGATAATCAATAAAATAACAGTAAAAAGTATATAAGTGCCATACCAATAGAAAAGATGCTATAAAAAATAATCAGTGACAAAGAAGGCGAGAAAAATAATTGGTACAAATATAGAGCAGTAGTAAAATTAAACTCAACTGTATCCTAGTTGACAATTATTTGAATAGATTAGTCACTTCAATTAAATACAAAAGTTGTTAAGCTGGAATAAAAATAAACAACTGTATGCTCTTAGAAAGTCATATTCAAATACAAGGTGCCTTTAGGTAAAAAGGTTAGGCAAACGAAAAGGATAAAAGATGGTCTATGCAAACCCTAACCACAGAAAACTATAGCCACATTAATGTCAAAGATACTGACTTTAAGGGACACTGCATAATAAAGAATGAATTTACCAAGAAGATATAACACTTCTAAATACAAATGTGTTATCTTATACGTATAAAATAAAAATAAAGCAAACATTAAAGAACTAAAATATCCACAATTATTGGGAAAATTTTAACACATCTCTCTTCATAACTCAGAAAGATTCGAAGAAATATCAGTAAAGATACTAGAGAATCTGACATAAAATTATCTTTTTTAAAAAAGAAAATATATGAAACACTGAAAAATTAAGAATATGTATTATTTTCAAGTCTATATGAAATATTTGGTAAAAACTTAACAATATTGGGCCATAAGGAAGTTTCAACAAACTTCTAATGATTTAAATCATGAAGTATGATCTCTGGACCTAGTGTAAATTAAACTTAAAAGTATTTAGCATAAATTCCATAATCACAGTAGAATTAAGCTGGAAATCAAGTTTGAAAACAAAACAAAATATCACTAAACATTTTTTTCACTCCTTACTCAGGTCTTTGTGTCAATTCATTAATATTTAAAAATATTTTTTATATTGAGAGAAGACCATGTTGGGGACACAGCGAGATGCTGGCCATCTGCAGCCAGATAGAGAGACCTCAGAAGAAACTCCTTAATCTTGGACTTGTGGCCTCCAGAAAAGAGAGGAAATAAATTCATGTTGTTTAAGTCACCAACTTGTGGTATTTTATAATGGCAGCCCTAACAAATTAATATAGATTATATGAGTTATATAGATAAGATATACAATGATAAAAATCAGACCAAACTAATCCGAAGTTTTAGAAGTCAACATAGTGGTTATCTCTGGGGAAAAGAGAGTGTGGTGGCTGGGAAGAAGCACAAGAAAGGTTTCTAAACAACATGGATATTCCATTTGGAATAATTCATTCAGCCATATGTATATTTCGTGTATTTTTCTGTCTATATGTTATATATTAATAGAAATTTATCTACCATCTATCTATCCTTTTCATAGAAAAGGAAATATAATAAAAAGCTTAAGAGCACTGGTTCTGTAGTTAGGATCTATTCCAGGGATCTATTCCAGGAATCTGGGGGGGGGGGGGCGCGGAGATAACACAGCTTAGTAAGTTCATAATATTTGGAAAAGAGTAATGTAACTGGGTATCTGATCTTCTACATATTAAAATATATTTAACAGATATATTACATAGCCACTTGAGCACATAAACAGGTGTTTTGATCAATGATAATTTTCCAGATAAAATTCTAGTGTTTAAAATAATTTAATAAATTACGTATGTGCAAGAATTACTAATTGATAGGGAATGGGCATGTGATAAATAGCACTAAATTAACCCATTATTAATAAATAATTTATATCCCAACTTCACAGCATACATTTAAACAAACAGCAGATAAATTATCTTAAATAAATTTAGAGCTTAAAATATTGAAAGTGGAGGTGGGTGGGAAGAGATCAACCAACGAACTTGTATGCAAACTTAGTATTAACCCACCTGCTGTGTTCACCAGACCTTGCTCCTTCAGATTACCACTTGTTCTGATCGATGGCACACGCACTTTCTGAGCAGCACTTCAAAACGTACGAAGAAGTGGAAAATTGGGTCTCTGAATGGTTTGCCTCAAAACAAGAAAAGTTCTATTGGGATGGTATCCACAAATTACCTGAAAGATGGGGGAAAGGTGTAGCTAGTGATGGACATTACTTTGAATAAAGCATTTTTGATGTTTCTCTTGAAATTATCGTGTTTTCTTTGATTACAAAATCCACATTATTATGGTTAATAATGCGGATTAATTATTAACCAGTTGAAAATGTGGATTAACCATTAACCGGTTAATAATACGGATTAAATATTAACTGGTTACTAATGCGGATTTTGTAATCCAAAGAAAACATGATAATTTCAAGAGAAACATCAGAAGTGCTTTATTCAAAGTAATGTCCATCGCTAGCTACACATTTCCCCCATCTTTCAGGTAATTCGTGGATACCATCCCAGTAGAACTTTTCTTGTTTTGAGGCCAACCATTCAGAGACCCAATTTTCCACTTCTTCTTACGTTTTGAAGTGCTGCTCAGAAAGTGCATGCGCCATCAATCAGAACAAGTGGTAATCTGAAGGAGCAATACAACAAAATAGCATACATATCAAATCACATATATATCAACATATGTGTAACTCCATCTATTGAAAAAAATCCGCATTATTAACCGGTACACCTAGGATATGCATAACCCATGAACATAGACAATATGGCGGTGAAGGCCTGGGGCTGGGGGTAGGGGCAGGTAGAAGAGGTAATTGGAGGGAAAAAGAGACATATGTAATACTTTCAACAATATTTTTAAAAAAATTTAAATATTTTTAAAAACCTGACTTATGTTCATGTAATCATATCACAACGGATATTTTAGTCAAAAATACAATGTAAGATATTCAATAAAAAATGGTTGATATATTTAAAAATGCCAAGCAGCAATTTGAATAATAGCTTTTTATATGCATGAATGAGAAATGATAAACCCTTAATAACTGAACAGTTTATTCAAGAAACAGCATTAAGTAGTATTTCAGAGCTCTCATTTACGAGTAGACAAGTTTGAATTGCAGCTTCACTACACATGAGTCATTTAACCATGGAAAAGTGACTTGATCTCTTTAAATATTAATGGCTCATGTATAATGTAGGATAATAATAGTACCCACTTCTTAGTTGTGTTAGAAAGATCAAATAAGGTAAAGCAGTGTGGGGCACATTTTAAGCATTCAGCTATTATTATACGTTCATAATTTATGTTATGTTATAAATCAATATAAAGTTTCCTCATATGCATAAAAACACAAACATAATATTAAGTTTTACTTGTTACAGTTGTTGAGGTATGGGAAGATAATAAATATGTTGTTTTGCTCATATGAGTATAAATTGCTGCAAGTTTCTCATACATAGTTAAGAACCCGAAGAATGGTAATGTTCTTTCGTCCAGTGATGTGACATCTTTCGCCTTTTAAAATTTAATCTGATTATATCTTAGACTGCCTCTTATTTGATTGGATGTCTTATTTCCCTCAATGTCTATCATTTCTTTAGTTGTTTTAACATATTCATTCTGTTTCTTTTTCTATCTGGAGATCATTTCAAGTCTGATAATTCAGCCTCTACATTTTAACATTTCTCATTCCTGCTTTTAATATAGGCTTTAATTTTTCCTTTAATATTTTTCCTTACCTCTCTTCATCTTACTTTCATATTTACCATATTTTACTTGATTCATTTGCATCCACTCACATTTATTTGATTTTTCCTCCCTCCCTTTCTTCTCTTTCTTTTTTTTCTTTCTGTGATGCAGAATGTTCTTTGTTTTCTCTTGTAAGTATTTATCCAGAATTTGGTTTTACTTTGAAGTTTCAGGATCATTTCTCTGTCTTCAAGTCATGGAATATCTTTCAAAACAAGTTGTTGACTTTTATGATTATTAATTCTTGAATAAACAGAAGTCTACCAAATTCCAATCTGTGTGTCTAGGACAGTGGGGGTAGATTATTTTCCCCTTCATTCCATTCCCACCTACTTGGATATACTTAGCATCAACCTCCTAGATCTCAACCTGGATAACAAATTAAAGCACACCACTGCACCAATTCAAAGTGCTTGGTATTTTTTAAGGTAGTTTAGCTCTGTTAAAATGATAAACCTGCTTTTGCATAGCCAACGCACTGATTTTGAGATGTAATATTTATTCCTTAGAAATATGATATATTTTGACTATATAAAACCTTTCCAAATACACTTCTGAGGCTCTCAGGACTGATCTTCACGTTGTTCATGAACAGTTTCTTTTGTGGTTACCCTTACAGTTTCTAATGAAAACGTTGTTTTTCAACATTGCTTAGGTCAACTCTCCTTTCTCCCATCCTTTCAGGAAAGTTGTGTTATACAACTTAACACAGTTAGATTTAATTGCCACATTCTACACTGCTTCGTGGGTGTGCGTGCGTGTGTGCGTGTGTGTGTGTGTGTGTGTGTGTGTGTGTGTGTGTGTTTACTTTTAATACACCACAATTCATTTGTGATACATTGTACTTTGGATTTTGAGAAACATTCCGTACAGTCGCAAGTCCCCCCACCCTCCACCCATACAGAACAATGCCATCACCGGAATTTCTAATGTTCTCCCATTTCTAGTCAGCCTCCCTACCTTCCTGATTTCCGGCTACCACTGATCTGCTTTCCATTCTGTAGTTTTGGCTTTTGTAGAATGTCATATAAAAGGGATCTTGCAGTGTGTAACCTTTTGGGTCCAGTTTCTTTCACTTAGTAAGATGTATTTAAGATAAATCCATGGGTTTGAGTGAATCAATAACTCATTCCTTTTTATTGATGCATTGGTATTGCATTCTGTGCATGTACCGCAATTAGGTTATTTATTCCTCTGCTGAAGGACATCTTGTTTTCTTTTAGTTTTTAGTGACTATGAATAAAGCTGCTATAAACTTTCTTATACAGGTTTTTGTTTGAATATAAATTTTCAACTCACTTAGAAAAACACCTAGATTTATGATTGCTGTGTTGTATAAGGTCTATGCACAATATAAAAAAAGAAGAAGAAAAGAAAACCAACCTGCATTCTATTTTCTAAAGTGGCTATACAATTTTACATTCCTTTCACCACTGAATGGGAGTTCCTTTTATTCTACATACTGTTGGCATAGGTATTGCCAGATTTTTATTTTTTTTTTAGTTTTTCTAATAGGTGTATAATCATATCTCATTATGGCTTTAATTTTTATACTACAAATTTTGTTAAGCATCTTTTTCTGTGTTTATTTGCCATCATATGTCTTCTTTGGTGAAAAATGTCTTTGCAGATCTTTTGCCTTTTTGTTAATTGTGATATTTGTTTTTTCTGGATTTTTTTTTTTAACCTTTCAATATTCCAGTATCCCCCAAGGCATCCAGATTCCTTTATAAATTTTAATTGGATCATGTCATTCCTTTTCTTAAAACCCACTCACACTGTTCCCCTTTCACTAAGTATAAGATGCAAAATTATGAACATGGTGGCATGATTCAGCTCCTGCATTCCCATTCTTCAACACCCCATGCCTTATTTCTCCTACCTCACCGTATGTATTCCACCCACACTTACTGTGAATTCTTCAAATGCTCAGAGTCTTCCCCAACTCAAAGATTTGGAACACCTTTATTCCTCTGAATGTTTCAGTATAAATGTCACTGTTTCTGAGAAGCCTTTCATAATCACACAAAAAAGATCCCCAATGAATTTTTTTTCTACCCATTTACTTCATACTCCCTATCTATTTCTTTACTGTCACCTATCATACTTTGTCATTATTTATTAATTATATAAGTTTATAATATTTGTTTAATTAACTCCATGAAGTGAGCTCTAGGGACTGGCCATTGTATACTCCTCAAAAGAACAGGCCAATAATCAACATTCAGTCAGTACTTCTTACATATACACATTAAATTGATGGAATAGTAACATGAAAGTGGTAGAAATGTAGAAAGCGGTAGGGATTGGTGTTTGATCTTGATCATGTATAATTAGCCATATCTCTCCATAAGAGTTTGTCTACAAGTCCAAAATATTCTTCTTTAGTAGCAAAAGGCATTAAAGCAATCAGACGGTGATCTATGTGTGCCTGCCCCTTCAAGAAAACCTTAGTAAGAATGATTTATTCCAGGAATTCTGATCTGATTAGACAGTATAACAGTCAAAGTAAGTCTTCACTGGATACAGTTTTTATTTTCATTTAAGCCATTGTAGGGGCACTCGTTGTGTTGACTTTTAAAAATTGATTTGTGTTAACAAGCTGCAGCTCTCATGTCCACTGGGCAGGTGCTCCCATTCCGAGGAATCAAAGCCTGAGTCTGGGTGAGGTCTCAGCCTTGCTGTTCTCATATTTAGAGCGATGAACAAATACTGGGGTCTAAACACCACTTTTGAGTATGTAAGAAGTTATGGTTAAAATATCTAGCGGTGAAAATATTTTATGTATTCTACATAGGTTTTAATAGCCATGCAGGTCTTTTGTATAACCAGTAACTTCTAGAACACACTATTATGGCATTTAACTTCAACCCGTCACCAACACCATATCTCAGCAAACCTCCAACTTCCCACTTAATAAGTAGACTTCAATACTTAAATATATTAAAATTATTATTTTGGGGAGGTGCTTTGTATAAATACCAAAGCATGACTTTAATATATAAGCTAGTAGCCTGAAATAAATGTTTAAATTTTAATGGCAGCCTTGACACATGAGTTTATAGACTAATCTCAAATAACACAAAATCAATGGCAATAATAAGGAACCATGGCAGTGCCGTGTGATGCTTTAGTTAACGGTAACTACCCTGCAAGCAAAATGATCAGTATCATTTGACCTTGTCACTACTGAGTTCAAAAGTAGACTCATGTAGAGCAAGCACCCACAGCGACAGACAGGATTCAATTTATCATGCTCCTTCAGATGTGAGAGGCATGTATAGTACATTTGGTGATATGTATTATGGCTTGAATGAATATATGCTTCTAATTAGTCTAGCTCTCAGAAAAACTGAAAGGATATCAAATCCCTAAGATGTTTGGGCACAGACAAAAAAATGTTTAAGTAAGTGGGCTGTCAAGACAATCTATAATAATAAAAGCGTAATATGCTAATTAGTCTGGATGTCCTTCCAGACGAAGCCGGAGCCGTGAAAGAATCCCGGTCCCGGGTGCCAGAGGGAAGGAAGGCCTACTCTTGCACAAATTTCGTGCATCGGGCCTCTAGTACTATTATAATGTATTCAGTAGGTACTATAAAATAATTTAAAATAAGAAATAAGAACAGAGCCGAAACCGGTTTGGCTCAGTGGATAGAGCGTCGGCCTGCGGACTGAAAGGTCCCAGGTTCGATTCCGGTCAAGGGCATGTACCTGGGTTGCGGTCACATCCCCAGTGGGAGATGTGCAGGAGGCAGCTGATCGATGTTTCTCTCTCATCGATGTTTCTAACTCTCTATCTCTCCCTTCCTCTCTGTAAAAAATCAATAAAATATATTTTTTTTAAAAAAGAACAGGAATATTCCCTAGTCTTACATAAATAATACATATTAAAACAAAAGGAAGTATTTTATTGACCTAGCACTATTCAAACCGAACATACAAACTCTACTCCTACCTCTCCCTTTCTCTGAATAATCAGTATCTCCTCTGAATATTAGCTTCCAAGCATTATTTCCAACCACATCAATACTGCTTCCCTATTAGTCTCCAGTGCTTCTATAATACTCTTATACATTCTCTGATTACATTTTGGCATTATTTTACAAAATGTATTCAATGAGTGTTGGCCCTTGAATTGTATGGCTGGTTCAACAAATGTGATAGTTAAAAAATTGTGCCAAATGCTGCATCCATTCTGTTTTTCTGTGTCTCCAGACAGATCTGACTAGAGAACAATGTTTTCCAGCTTCCAGCTAGTACCTGGTACAACATATTATGTAGGAATGCTGACCTCCAGGGATCTCTCTCCATGTGTGCATGCCTTATATGAATCCTGCTAAGAAGAATGGATGAAAAGAGCTGGGGCACCATTTCTATGATACTCGTGGTTTAAAACCGCAAAGTTGCAGCTGGATACATTTTTATCAAAGGTGTCTTAATGAGAATGTTCTGCAGCATAATATAGATACCGGTATAAAATTAAATATTATGGCAGAATGTGGCTTCCAGCACCAGCCTCCTATTCCCCTTCCCTAAGGAACCTGTAACAACCTTTAACCAGTGAGTTAGAGAGAGAGTTCCAGTACAACTCCAGATCTTCCTTTCAGTTTCACTCAGTTTGTGTTGGGATAGCCCTTCCTTTCTATTGCTCAATATTTGGTGAAATTATTAGCATTTTACTTACATTGTTTCTGTTATTTCTGAAAGTACTAAGACCTCCTGCTCCCACACTGCCTACTTGCCATTTTCCCTTCATTACTTTCTCTATACTTAGGCAATCATATTTCTATCTATACTTATATATGCTTGCATTTGTTTTAAATAAATGGATTATAAATGGATTCTGTATGGTCTGAATATTTCTTACTTAGCTTATCATTGAAATTTATTAAATATAATTGGGCATGGTTTGCATGTAATGCTATCATGGAATATTATATAATGATAACATAGCTGGTGGCCTTGTAGAGAGAAAGGAATGCTTAAATATTGCAGGAGAAAATGGGAATTGATACAGCTTTTGGTTGGAGAGAAATAGGTTGATATCTATTAAAGTGATAAATGCACAAATGCTTTGGCCAATAGAATGAAATCAATACAAATGTATGTACAAATTCATAGGCTATATTCTCTAATACAATTCATGGTGATACAAAAACTATAAATAGATTAAATACATATCAGTGTTTATGTTTGTAAAATGTGGTGGTACAGTATCCTTTTAACTTGACATTTACCTTTTCCTCTAATCTATCCTTAAACTTACTAAAAATATTTCTAATTTAAGATGCTACTAATATACAAATTTGCTTTTAAAAATGGTAGAGAAGCATCATGCCACGAAGTTGAATAATATAGAACTGAGAAATGAGTCCAGGATTGAATATTTAAAGTTAAGAGGATATTACTAGGGTCCTAGTATAATTGTTTAGAAGTTTTGGATACCTAGATTTGTTTATTTTAAATTTTTTTGGAGCTTCACATTTATGGTTTTGTTTTTTTCTCTATATATGTTAACTTCTATAAAATTTAAATTAATAAAAGACAAGGTTGCTTGTAAAGTTTGGCTATCCACAGTTCACCAGGTTGTAAAAAAAAAAAAATGAATAAAATGTGCATTATCCCTCCTGCTTATCTTTTTATTATAAACATGCTTCTAATTGCCAACCATTTTGGCACATGGGGTAGAAAAATTTAGATCGAGATCAGGGTTTCTCAATCTCAGCACTATTGACTTTTTTTTACTGAATAATTTTTAGTGGGGATGGGGTTGGGGTGGGGGTGGGGGATGCTGCCCTGTTCATTGCAGGATATTTAACAGCATCCCTGGCCTCCATCCACTAGATGTCAGTAGCATCCTCCCAGTTGTAGCAATTAAAAATATATCCAGACATTGTCAAATGTCCCCTAGAGAGGAAAATGACCTCTGGTTGAGAAATACTGGCATGGAAAAAACCTGGTATGGCCATGACGACAGCTTGGGCAGAATTGGGAGAAATGAAACTAGATCATTACCCAGATTAGCACTCAGATGGAAACCATGTTGAAAACTGGTCAATAAAGGGCATTAGATCAAATTTCAGAAAGCTTGAGAAAAATTCCAGGAGCTGAATTTATACCAGGGGGCTCATAACACCAAGCCTGGTTATCATTGTTGTCAGCCATAAAGCCAATATTTAAAATTTCAAGAGAAGATTAACTTGTTATACAGTATCCCTTTGACAAAAGAAAGAGCCATAAACCCACCACTGATTGTATATATTTGTAATATCCAATAATGTACTCTTTAACCTCAACCATTAAGAGTGCTTTTGTTTCTTCTAACTATATTTGATCGCTTTTAGTTTTCTTTGATATTG
Source organism: Myotis lucifugus (assembly GCF_000147115.1). Taxonomy (NCBI): domain Eukaryota; kingdom Metazoa; phylum Chordata; class Mammalia; order Chiroptera; family Vespertilionidae; genus Myotis; species Myotis lucifugus. The sequence goes on along the minus strand of NW_005871065.1, from coordinate 3,987,763 downwards.
TGAAGTTTACCCATGATTTTAAGGAACAAAATTTCATGCACAAAATAAAATTATTCCTTATACTTAGGTTAAGTTCTTAGATGAATAGTTCTCAATCAGCTTGTACTAATATTTCATACCAGCTACTATGGTTATAGGAATAGCACCTAATTACTTCTTATTTCCTGTAGCATCTTTAATGGAAAATGTCATCCATCAGCTACCATACAATGTTTTGGTCTAAATCAGTGGTTCTCAACCTTCCTAATGCCGCGACCCTTTAATACAGTTCCTCATATTGTGGTGACCCCCAATTTCATTGTTACAAATTGAACATAATTAAAGCATAGTGATTAATCACAAAAACAATATGTAATTATATATGTGTTTTCCGATGGTCTTAGGCAACCCCTGTGAAAGGGTCTTTTGACCCCCAAGGGGGTCGCGACCCACAGGTTGAGAACCGCTGGTCTAAATGGTTGTGTTAACCTGGGTGACCCTGGAAAGCAAGTAAATGAGTGCATCAGTGAGAGTGTTAACTGCTGGCAATTTGTTCAAATTTTTATAACATATAGTTAATATTATTATGAACTGTTGCACTTAAAGGACAAAGTATTCTCATCAGAGATGACTCTTGTCTGCGTGAAATGCCTTCAAGGCACAAACTCTGGATGATGCAAAACCCTGTGAATAAAGTACTCACTATTACAAATGAGCAGTACACTGCCTCTTAGATTTCCAGGATAACTGCAGAGCAAACACCCACAGAGACAGACAGGATTCAATTTATTATGCCCCTTCAGATGTGAGAGGCATGTATAGTACATTTGGTGATATGTATTACGGATTGAATTAATATATGCTTTTAATTAGTCTAGCTCTCAGAAAAACTGAAAGGATATCAAATCCCTAAGATGTTTGGGCACAGACAAAAAATGTTTAAGCAAATGGGCTGTCAAGACAATCTATAATAATAAAAGCTGGGACTGTGAGGGAAGCCCAGGTCCTGGGTGCCAGAGGGAAGCCAGTGCTGGCAGCCGGGGGAAGGAAGGCCTACTCTTGCATGAATTTCATGCATCGGGCCTCTAGTACTATTATAATGTATTAAGTAGGTACTATTATGCTTTATCTCAATTAGAACTTTTATCATAAGAATACTAAAAAGGTTGCAGATATTAAAAAATTAAAAATGGGGAAAACGCTTGCAGAATTATTTTTCAAGTACAGAAGTAATCATCATATTACTGAAAACATGTTTTTGGAAAGCAAAAGATACTTAGGCTTAGCATGTGTTCCCCATTCTCTATTTTCTTTTGCCTTCCTCTTAGCAATTTTATACCTACTTTGGAAATTGTTTGCCCAGATATTAATATTTCTGAGTTTTTGGCATTGCTACATAAAGGGTAGGAAAAACTTCGTAGGAAAATCCCAGCTGATAAAATATTTCACTCAGCCCTATGTAGATTTACTACTCTGCATTAATGGACATCCTCTCTTGCAACTGTCTGGACTTATCATGTATACACACATGAGATGTGAGGAAGTCCAAAGGTTTCTGAGAAATCTGGCTCGTGTGATTGGATGAGTGTCCATGTGTGAAATGTCACACACGATCAGAGCACGGGGGAGATATTTCTGAATCTCAGGTGCCAAGAGAAGTTCCAGATCTTGAATAAGCTCTTCCTGTGTAAAATTTCCCAACTGTCCTAGGAAAATTCAGTCTATCTCTATGGTTTGTAATCTCCATGGCTACAAGTGGAAATATGGAATTTTAAGGTAATATCTATTTAGGGGGGACCGTCTATTGATCGTTTAAAATGATTCATAAAATGAATCTTTTTTGTGTGATCACAGATACTTTGCTGTGGTAGTAAGAACAGCCTCTAGACCAACATTGGCACTCAGGTCCCTAGGTTTCTGAAATGCTATACTAAATTGAATTTATTTTATGAGTAATTTTGTGCAACTGCTCCCTGCCTGGGTCAATATGTATGTGATAATGAGAGGTCTGACTGGGATTTCAAATTAGAAGTGGTTTTCAGCTAGGAACCCATTAATTGATTAGAATTGGTTTAGGGAGGAATCGAGAGGAGAAATTCCGACAGAAAGTTTTGTAACATGTGTCCTTATGTTTATAAGTAGCTGACATTTGGTGACATTTGATGGTGTTATTCGCACCATTGATTACAGGATCATAAAACTGTTTTCTAAATAAGTCTTCCCTTACTGGCAATTTGCCCTTTGGTAATTTTCTTAACTTCTCTAATATTCAATTTTGATATTTATAATGAGAAATAGTAACCCTTGACATGATTATTTTAATGAAGTATGTAAACACTAAGCACCTTTAAGGCAAGCAAGTGGTTGGCAAGAAATTCTAGTGGAGTGTGGATGCCATTATGTATGACAGAGTGGACAAATGTACCCACTGGAATAGTTTTATTGTATTAAGCTGTGGGCTTTGAGGACAGGAACTATGCCTAAATTCACTTTGCACAACAACATTTAACACAGTATGTAGTATATAGTGAAAACCATGTGTGTTGAATTAATCGAATGACCGTAGTGCCATTTCTAAGGAGAAAGGAAAACCTGGTAGCAGGCTGTGATGCCCAGTTACGTGCTGTGGAATGGAGGGTAGGAGACTGGAATCACTGGTTCCAGAATTTTCTCATCATCACAGATGCAAATTACTAGTTCACGGACCATAGTTATAACGTTTTGTATAGGAATTCTTTTCTTTCGATTATTTTACATAGAATCATATCAATATATCAGTTTAGATAATTTGAGGATTGAAAACCTCATTATAAATATGTAGTAAATAATGTATTACCATGATCTTACTCTTTTATTAAGGAATCTTTGCCACAGATATAGTTTAGTACTTACAAAAACATCTCTTAAGTGTTAAAAAAGTTATATTAATAGACTCAGATGATACTTTATACACTTATGAAAGAGATTCCTCTATTCTCCCTCCCAAAAAGCAATGTTATGCTAACTGTTAAGTTAACATATGAAAAATGTACTTTTAAAAGCCAAATTATAATGGGCAAAATATAAAATGTTTCCATTAATTTGGATGGCCTTTTCATATACACGCCTGTTGTTTAAAATTGGGATACTCTGTAGTTTTTATTTTATTGAGTTTAAAAATATTTCATCTATTAGCAAAATACTATACTATTGACATATTATTACTAAAATAATTTTGTTTAATAAAGTAACTATTTTAACTATGTCTATATATAGTTTTAATGAACAAGAACTGAATATATTTTTCTACATTTGATATTTCAATATATCTGAAAGGTTAGGTGCTCTAAGAACTTTAAAAAATTCTTCTACTTAGACTTCCTAAGAGGTGTGAGGTGATATTTTCAGTTTTGTTTTGACTTTCCCTGATAATTAGTGATATTGAGCACCTTTGGGAAAATGCGTAATATTTTTTCTTAAAGCCATGTTGCTTTTCTCCTATTTATCTATACTTTCTCTCATAGGTGTACAATCTTTTCTTATTCCTGAGCCCCTCCCACCACATTCCCACCAGCTTTTTTTCTGTCTTATTGAGATACTAGAGGCCCGATGCACAAAATTTGTGCAAGGGGCTCGGCCCTCGCAGCCCTGGCTGCCTCGCGGCCCCACAGCCCCGCCCACTGGTCATTCTGGAAGGTCATTCTGGAAGGTCCTTCTGCCATCCAGTCTAATTAGCATATTAGCTCTTTATTATAAAATTTCACACACTTAATATATATATCTTGATTACTTTGGACACATTCATATACCCTTAATACCATGAACAGAATCAAGATTTTAACATATTCATCATCTTTCCTTGTGTGTGTGTTTAAAAACACTCAGCATGAGATACATCTTCTTATTGAATTTTTAAAATGTATAATACCTTCTTATTAAATATAGGTACCCTCTTGTACAGATCACTAGAACATACTCATTTTGCACAACTGAAACTTTATACCCATTGAGCAACAATTTCCCATTTCCCCTGTCTTCCAGCCCTGGCAACTGCCATTCTGTTCTCTGCTATTATGACTTTGACTATTTTGGATACCTCATAAAAGGGGAATAATAAAGTATTTGCCTTTATGTGACTGGCTTATTTCACTTAGTATAATATCCTGTAGTTTTATCCATGTGGTTTCACATGGTAGGATTTCCTTCTTTTTTTGATGCTGAATAATATTACATTGTATGTATATACCACATTTTCTTTTTTCATTTATGTGATGGTGGACATGTGGGCTCCTTCTTGACTATAGTGAATAATGCTGTAATGAACATGAGGGTGCAGTTATTTCTTTGAAATCCTGATTTCAGTTTTTGTAAATATATCTTCAGAAGAGGCATTTCTGGGTCACGATGTAGTCTATTTTTAGTTTTTTGAGGAACCTCCATCCTATTTTCCGTAGTAGCTGCACCAGTTTGCATTCCCACCAATGAGGGTTCCATTGCTCCACATCACTTATTTTCTGTCCTTTTGATAGTGTCCATCCTTATGAGTGTGAGGTGGTTTAGACCTGCATTTTTCTGTTCAGTAGTGATGTTGGGAATCTTTTCATATACCTGGTGCCCATTTGCACATTTTCTTTGGAATAATGTCTATTTAGATCCTTCCTCCATTTAAAAAAAATCATGTTGTTTGTTTCTGTGATACCTAGTTGTAGGAGATTCATATATCTTTTGAATATTAACCTTACCAGACAGACATATGGTTTGCAAATATTTTCTCCCATTCTATAGATTGCCTTTACACTCTGCTTGATTGTTTTCTTTGCTGGACAGATGCTTTTTTGGTTTGACGTAGTTCCACTGGTCTTTTTTAAAAATTTGTTGCATGTGCTTTTGGTGTCAAATCCAGGAAATCATTGTCAAAATCAATGTCAAGAGGCTTCTTACCTACATTTCCTACATTTTCTTCAAGGAGATTTATAGTTTCACTTTTTAGAATTAAGTCTTAATTCCATTTTGGTTCTTTTTGTGTGTGCATGTTATAAAATATTGGTTCAATTTAATTAATTTGCACATGAATATCATTTTGTCAACATCATTTTTTGAAGAGACTAGTATTTTCCTATTGTGTGTATTTATCACTGCCATGGATTGATATATGTGACACAAAAACTTTACAAAGGAAAGAAATTAAAAATAATTTTGTGCATAAAATACCATTATCAAGAAAGTGGAAAGACAACACACAGAATAGGAAAATTTTCAAATCATGTACTGACAAGAGTCTTGTACCCAGAATATAAAAGGACTCTTACATCTCAAAAACAAAGAGAGCCCAGCCAGCGTGGTTCAGTGGTTGAGCATCAACCTATGAACCAGGAGGTCAGGGTTTAATCCCCAATGCAGGGCATGCAGGAAGCAGCTGATCAATGATTCTCTCTTATCATTGATGTTTCTATCTGTCTCTCTCCCTCTCCCAACCTCTCTGTAGTCAATAAAATATATTAAAAAAAGAACATAACCCAATTAAAAAATGAGCAATAAACTTGTGTAGACATTTCTCCAAAGAAGTTATACAAATGTTCAGCAAACGCATCAAAAGATGTTCGGTGGTATTATTAGTCATTAGGAAACTGCAAAACAAATCCACAATGAAATACCACTTTAAAACCACTAGGATAGTTGTACTTTAAAAAAATAATAATAAAATAAATGTTGGTGAGGATGTGGAGAAATTATAGCCCTCATACATTACCAGTGGGAATAAAAATTGTGCAGTCACTGTTGAAAATAGTGTGTAGTCCCTCAATATGTTAAATATAAAATTACCTTATGACCCAGAAATTGTACTCTTGGGTATATACCCAAAAGAATTGAAAAAAGGTGTTTAAAACTTTACATGAATGTCTGTCACAGAATGTCTATTCACAATAATTAAAAGGTAGAAACAACCCAGATGTCCACAAATTGCTAAATAAATAAACAAAATGTGATATCTACACAATAAGGTATTATTCAGTCATTAAAATGAATGAAGTATGGGTAAATGTGCAAAATGGAGGAACGTTGAAAGTGTTTTGCTGAGTGAAAAAAAGCCAGAATAGATAAATTTCTAGAGAAAGAAAGCAGATTTGTGTCAGAGGCTTGGGGAGTGGGAACTGAGAGTGACTACCTAGAGGGATGGATTTCCTTTTCATGTGATGAAATGTTCTGGAATTAGAAATTGTTGATCATTTCACATAATTGTGACTGTATTAAATACCATGAAAGTACACAGTTCAAAATGTTAAAATTTTACTTGTATTTTACCACAATAATTTTTTAAGTTTATGTAGGAAAGAGGAGGCATTAATTCTGGGTTCAATTTTATTTGAATTTTAATTCCCTATCTATTACTTACTAACCATGGATCTCTGAGCAAGCTACTTATTGAATTATAGATTAATTAACTATATCATGGAAGGTCAGTCAATCTCCAGATATTTATTGAGTCAGAGGCTGTGCTCTAGGACTTAGAGTAAATAGGGAATAAAACCAATATTGACCCTCCTTCCCTGTGCATTTTACATTTGGAAATAGATATGAGGTCAAATTACTGCAGAAATAAAAATATAATAATAATCTGGTTAATATTTGTCATTATTTAAATTAGACACATGTAAAATACCCAATGAAATAATCAATACAAGGCTATTGTTCTTATTAAGATTTTAACTTTCACACTAAAACCTATTTTACTCAACAGTATGAATATCTGTTTGCAACCATCATGTGTGCAGTGAGTCACAAGAAGTTGACACCCTGACATTTGTAACTCACTCAGTGGAAGCCATCAGCACCTATGAGGTTTTAAATATATATACATGCAGTTGTGAAAGCACATTCATATATGTACACTACACACACACACATGCACGCACACACACTAATATCCGTGAAAATATTCAGAAATCCTTTTTTGTTGTATATGAAAATAGCTTAGCTTGTTCTTGTGCATATTTTTAATCAACTCATTTTTCCTTTGTTTATTTTCTGTATTCAGTTTAAGGGAGTCTAGTAAAGCCATATGAACTCCTACATAAACTATATAACAATCTGACATCTATCCGTACTTTTCAAACATAATATTAAACCACTTCTTGGTGTATGCTATGAAACCACAATTTCATGCACAATATTTGGATTAGATCTCTTGGTGGTATCTAGCTACTGCAGATTCTAACCATGCAGAGTCCCTTGGTGATAAGACTTTTAAGTAGGAACCACAAAGAGAAACAAATTCAACCAATCTTATATTTTAAAATGTTATTACATAATAGACACTGCATGAGAGCAATAAACTTTTGAATTCTAAAACCAGTATGATATTTTTTTGGTTAAAATCCAAACCTTATAAGCCCAGACACTATCCTTAGTATTACCTCTTATTTTAGCATGGTACAATATATTAGAACTGCTGGCAAAACAAGATCACCTGAACCATTCTCATCAGCTGACTATAAATTCTGCCAATGGAATAATTGTCAATCCCCTTCTTCCTTTGTGTCATGCTGATATATGTAAGCATTCAGCAGTCATTTTTAAGTGATCTAGCTCCATGGATTGAGCCTATTGAGGAAATGAAGACAATGTGGCCAAAGAAAATGTTGAGAGAACGAGTCCTGGTAGCATTGCAGATCTGTTCTGGTTATTGCTGAGACCTGCTGCACTTAGCATCTTCTGTGGTCAATGTTTTCCTTCTCCCCACACAATCAGAAGAGGCTTTCTAAATACACTCATCTAAAACAATGTTTTAATAGTAGCAAGTAGGCCTGTTGGCTCACCGAAAATGATGTAAGGGTGTTCGTAGGTAAGATTAAAGAGGCAACAGGAGCAGGGGTAGGTCGTGTAGGCCAATGTACAGACTTTGGTTTATCGTCAGAGTGAAATTGGGAGCCACCTCAGTGTTTTGAGAAGAGAATTGGCATCACTTACTTATGTTTTAAAAGATTCACTTTGAGGGCAAAGTTACATGTCAGAATGAAAAGAAAAAAGAAAGAAGACCAGATTGGCAGCTCTTGAAATAAACCAGGTGAGAGGTATTGTTGCACGGACCAGCCTAGCTTCCGTGGAGATAGAGAAATGTGAAGGTGGAACCAATAGGATTTATTGATGGCTTAGAATCAGGGTGTAAGAAAAATAACAAGCTAGGATGACCCCCAAGAATTCGCTCTGAGCAACCAAAATTATGGAGTTGCCAACAAGTGAAATGGAGAAGTTTTATGTGGGAAGATCAGATTTTAAGAATAAATGAGGAGGGGTGGTCAGTATCAAATATGAGGCAGTTATCTTGTAAAATAAAGGTGAAAGAAATATCAGGTCAGTTTGATTATTAATGGTAAATCTGTGAGAGCTGATGTAGTGCCGTGGTAAATAAGATTCCAGATTACAAACTCAGAAATAACAAATGATAGGTAAGGATATGGAAATGGTGATGAAAGTTATCTTTTAAAGAAATCGAATTCTAAAGAAATGGAAATAAATTGTAGGTAGAGGATGAAAGAGGATTAGGGGAGACACTTACGCGTAATGATATAGAAATGAAAAATAAGTTCTTACATGTTTTGAAATACATTTCCCTATACCAATTTACATTTCTTATGCGTGTGCAATGCATATGTCTATAATTTAATGCTGAGAAGTGTAAAATGTTTTCCTGCTTTACAGAATATTTACCTCAGGATGAGTTGAGTCAGGAGCAATTTTCCATGAACCTGGCTTCTTTGCCTTAACAAATTAAAAAGGAAATATACTTTCTTGGGTACCACCCAATACGATTAAGATAATGAAATATAATATCTGTGAGAACATCTACTTTCCTCTCCCTATAACTTTGTGTTTCCTGAAACTTTGACCTTCTTCAAAAGCATCTGCAATTAGCTGGTGACAGAATATTTTTAAAATTAAATAACAGTTTATTAGTGGCACACTCCTTTCTCTTAGTTAGACTTTACATTACCTCATTTTCACTTAGGTGATCGTTTTTCCTAAATGATAGAATAATTCATACTAACTCTTCCCCACAGTTCCTGATGGTGAACGTGACATTTTAAGGCTCACTGTTATTTTTACAGCAGGTACATAAAAGCAGTTACCGTGTCCCCTGTGTGATAGAGATTGATGACTGAACCCAGCAGCCGTTTCCTCCTTCTCCCAGAGTAAAAATCTTCGTGTTTTAGATGAGCACATCACCTCCCAAAGTAAGTCTTTTCTTCTCCAAACTTCCTTGTTCCAAGTGACTGACATGTGACTAGTTTGGCGCCAGTGGCATGAATATAAATAGTGTTGTGACAGTGTCTTCGAACTTCCCTTAAATGACATTTGCCTCATACCCTTTTGTCTTTCTCTTCATTTCCTCCCCAGTCCTACTGTCTAAAATATGGTTTTCATGTGTCATGAGGACAAGCTGTACACCTTATAAATGGGAAGTAATCACCTGAAATGAGCTGCATCCCTAAAAACGTTGGGGGAGCAGAGCTAACATGCTACGCCTGAACATTTTACCGTTAAATTCTTGCAGGAGATAGGAATGCTTTTAATTCATGTAAGCCACTGTGTGTGGTCTTTGTAGTTTCTGACCGAATCTTATATAATACATCATGATTCTCATAATAAAATTTTACAATAATGAAGGGCACATAATATGGGTCTGAAGTAAAATAACTGATAATTACTATCCTATTTCTACTATCCCTACAGCCATATGTTAGCACTTTCTAAAAAAGTTCTTTAAAAGTATTGTTTACACCAAGAAAAAGTGTACAATTATGAAGGGAATCTACCTGTATAACCTGGACCCAGATAAAGAAAGAAAAATAAACAGCACACCCAATCTCCTCATGCAAACCCTAGGATTTGACAATTTGAAGATAAACACTGTGTTGACTTCTAACAATGTCCATTGGTTTTGCTTAGTCTTGAAACGCATGTGCCATACTTGGAATCATGCTATATGGAGTCTTCTGTTTTGTCGAAGGGAGGGTTTTGTTTCTCTCCCTTAACACGATACTTATGAGATTCCTGTGATTTCATATAGTGATTGTTCATTCTTACTCTTGTAGAGCTTTCCATGGGTGAAAAGAAGGAATATATATAGTTAACATGGAGGTGTGCCACCTGGGTCTCCGTTCAAGGAAGGACTTGCTGCCCAGTGGTCAGCAGAGAGTCTCGAGCTCTCAGCATCTTCAAGGTCTACCTTAGCTGCAGAGAGCCGCTCTTTACCGATCTCACATCTTCTCCAGGGAAGTTTGCATCTGCTAAGAGAGGCTGGTCTCAATAATGGGCCAGTGATACGCAGTACTCACTCCAGATCCTCACCCCCTCCACACACCCCGGGGTTGACTGGGATTATGTCAGACTTCAATTCGAGTTTAATTCTTCTTCTCATTCTTGCTTCTTTTCCCCTCCCTTCACAGGTATGATCTCTGAGAAATACATTATCTCAGTGTCTGTTTTCAGACATCCCCACCAGTGGCAGCTGCAACACAGATAGCAGGGAAGAACTGGGGTTTCAGCACTGGACCACTACTGATGACTGGCAGTGAAGCCTCCCTTACTGGTGAGAGGGGGAGCTCAGAGAACCCCAGGCACAAGGTCATGATGCAGTTGTTAAAATGGTCATCAGTACGGAACTGGGATAATGTCACTGGTGGAAGGGAATGTATCAAGCATTGCAGATGTATCAAGAAAAGGGTAACAATAAGAGAAATTGACCTGATAGCTATTGCTAATTGTCATTGCTATCTAGAACAGTGGTTTCCAATTAGGGACGATTTCGCTCATGCCCTCCACCCCCGCCATCACCTCATAATAATCATGAAGTAGAGAGTCCTGGCAGACTGATCATTTTATAAAGTTGAGCAACTCAGAAATAATTCATTGCAAAATGGAAATGGTTTATCTGGGATCAAGCACAAGCAGAACCAGAAGGCCCAAGCAAGCTGCATGAGCAGGTAACCAAGACTCCCATGGCGCATGTCAAGGCTGCACCAGTGCCCCCACCCCCTCTTACACTACAGCCACATAAAGAGTATCTTGCAATTAGCTAAAAGAGGGAGGAAAAGGAACAAGTTTTGATGATGGATGGTTGGTTTTGAAATGGATGGTAACTGCAGGACAACCTCATTCAGGAATGGACAAGATAGAGATTAGTGAGGAATAATACTCTCACTGAGCAGAGCTCAGTGAATAAGAAATGTCCCATGGTTAGAATATATACAGAATATATATAGATTCATGGGCTGTGATACATGAGATTGAGGGCTGGTCAGGACTGTGAGAGAAAATAAAATTTTAAAATTAAAAAACAAAATGCCCTGGCCGTGTGGCTCAGTTGGTTGAGCATCCTTCCATTCACCAAAAAGTTGATGGTTCAATTTCCAATTAGGGCACATGGCCAAGTTGTGGGTTTGGTTCCCAGTTGGGGTGTGTACCAAAGGGCAACTGATCAATGTTTCTCTCTCACATTGATGTTTTTCTCCCTCTCACTTTCTTTCTCTCTCTCTCTCTCTCTCTTTCTCTCTCTCTCTCTCTCTCTCTCTCCCTCTCTCTCTCTCTCTCAAAAAAATCAATAAGAATATATTTTAAAAATTAAAAATAGAGAATTATGAAGTGTAGGATAAAGACATATATAGGAGAATGGTGAAGAATTTGTATAGCATATAAATGACTACCAGAATGCACACACCATTGGTCAAGCATTAAACTATATAGACAACAACAACAAAAAAGGCAGTTAATCATTAGCCAGCCTTTACCATTGACCACTCTAGTGCTGGAGCAAGGGAAACACAATGGAAGTAGCCATGTTGGCAGAAGTAGAGGGTATGCTTGGGTTTCACGATGTGGGTTGCACTTTCCTAGGATGATCTCTAGAAACTACTGCTACCAAATATCTTAATCTTATTAGATTATTTGAATTTTCTTTCTTAATCTTTAACAAATTAAAAATCTATGATAAAATATTCTATTTTCTTATTTCCTAGATTTTTCTCATTCAGTTGCAATCTGTACTTCATCACTTAGGAGTTGACTGAAACTTTTCTAATCAAGTCCACCAATAGTTGTATCTACATAAAAACAAGACTTTTCTCCTTATTTTGCTTACCTACAGGTATTTGATATCGTTGTGTGTGTTTTTTTACTAGTTCCTCCATTATAAAATTTCTCTTCCTTTGTCCTCTAGTTATAATTCCCTTCTGGATTTCTTTCTATTGCTAAGATGCTCTTTCTTAGTTTTCTTTTCTGGTTGTTTGCCATCCCTTAAATGTCACTATAATGCAGGATTCTATCTTAAATCTTGTTCTCTCATTCTACATATGTTGTGGAGCCATCTAACCTATTCAGTTTGTTTGAATTGTAAGTGAGATGCAGATTGTTTCCAATTTTAAAAATATCCTATTCAAACCTATTATTAGACATTAGATCATATATCATATGTCTTCCCAAGTAAAGGTCTCAAGGGATATCTAGATCAATATATTTCAAATAAATCTATAATCTAATCTTCCCAACTTAAGTCTTCACATGTGTTTCCTATTTTAGGTCATCCATTTACAAAAATATTCACATAATCATGAACAATTTCTCCTCTTTCTCAAATTCAAAAATCCAATGAATTACCTGATAATTTCTCTCCTAATATGTTGGCACTACCTTATAAAAAATAGCCTGATTGAGAGCATTTTACCTCACAACATGATCAAAACACTTAGAATTCTATGCTAACATCATGCGTATTAAAATAATTTAGTATATATACATATATATATCTAAGCTAAAAAATGATAAATTATCAAATATCAAAAGTTAATAGTTAACTCAGAGACAATGTTCAAAGGTTGCTGAAGATGAATGGATAATAGAATTAGGAAAGTTAATATAGCCATGAGAATATAGGGATTCAAAATCTTTGGAGAGAGAAATTGCAGCCTCAAATCTGTGTGAAGAAGGGAACTGCAACTGAGCTTCAGTAATACAGGTAGCAACCCAAGGTAATGTACTACTCATGAAATAGAAATTTAGAAATATGGCTGTGTATACTACTAAGAAGCATGACATTTATTGAGATCTGGAGTAGAATAAGACTTTCACCTGTGACTATATTGCAATGTCAAAGTTGGATCATTCATAGATATGAGAATAAAATGCATATTATCCAAGACATTGACATGAAAACAGATATAAACCCAAGATAATCCATTATTCTCACAGTAAACATGAACACAACTGTGCTTTGCTGAATAGTATTACAACACAGACACAATTTCTACAGAATATCTCAACCCACTCTCAGATAAACTCAAAATTAGGAAAAACAAACAAATAATCTACACTAATAAAAGAGAAAAATGGTAATTGGCGTACGACCGCTACCCTTCCCATTGGCTAATCAGCATATCCTTATGCAAATTAACTGTCAGCCAAGATGGCGGCCGGCAGCCAGGCAGCTGGAAACGAACATGAGGCTTGCTTGCTTCAGTGAAGGAGAACTCCAACGTTCCCAGCCTGCCACTGCCGGCCTCTGAGCTGGCAGTTTGAAACATTCTAACAAATATAGGCCGGGATCTCAGAGCTGAAGTTATACATTGTTTCGATTATAGAACGGCAAACAAACCAGCAGCGGAAGCCTCAGAGCTAGAGCCAGAGCTAAAGCTGGCCCAGAATAAAAAAAAAAAAAGAAAAAAAGGAGCGGTTGGGAGCTTCAATCAACAACCGCCAGCCTGAAAGCAGCCCTCAGCCCCTCACCCAGACTGGCCAGGCACCCCAGTGGGGACCCCCACCCTGAAGGGTGTGTGACCAGCTGCAAACAGCCATCATCCCCTCATCCAGGCTGGCCAGGCACCCCAGTGGGGACTCCCACCCTGATCCAGGACACCCTTCAGGGCAAACCAGCCGGCCCCCAGGCCTCTATCCTATATAGTAAAAGGGTAATATGCCTCCCAGCACCGGGATCAGCGGAACCGCGAGGCCTCCTGGCACCGGATCAGCGTGACGGGGGCAGCGCCGAAGCCCCCTGATTGCCCTGCTCTGTGTGTGACAGGGTGCGGCGCCCCAACCCCCTGATTGGCCCTGCTCTGTGAGTGACAGGGGGCAGCACCCCAACCCCCTGATTGGCCCTGCTCTGTGAGTGACAGGGGGTGGCGCTGCAACCTCCCCATCGACCCTGCCTTGAGTGTGACAGGGGGCGGTGCCCCAACCCCCCAATCAGCCCTACCCTGAGCGTGACTGAGGGTGGCATCGCAACCTCCCAATCCGCCCTGCTCTGTGCATGACAGGGGGCAGAGCCCCAATTCCCCAATCGGCCCTGCTCTGAGCCGGACCAGGGGCTGCACCTAGGGATTGGGCCTGCCCTCTGCCACCCAGAAGCAGGCCTAAGCCAGCAGGTCGTTATCTCCTGAGGGGTCCCAGACTGCGAGAGGGCACAGGCCGGGCTGAGGGACCCCCCCTTCCCCCCCCCCCCGAGTGCACAAATTTTTGTGCACCGGGCCTCTAGTATAGTATAAGCAAATATAAAACATTGAGTTGAGAAAATTAGAATACATAAGAATAATTTAAATACCAGATCTAGAAATAATAATCTAAAAGTTTAGAAATATCATGTTTAAAATACTTAAAAATGATGAAAGAAAGAATGAGATAAAAACAGAAATGACTACACAACAAATGGTCAGTTATGTAAAGAAAACAAATAGAAATTCTGGGAATAAAATATATCATGAGTGTAATAATTGTACTCAATGGATGGATTAAAAAATAGACTAGATAATAATGAAGAGATTTTGTTGATGATAAAATATATTTGAGAAGTTATCCAGGAATCAGCACACCAAAATAAAGAGATGGAAAATAAAAAGAGAATGTAAGGGTTATAGAAACAAACAAGAGAAAGTGAGGGGGAAAGAGATCATTCCAAGTGATGAAGGTTGAATACTTTTTAGAATTGAAGATATGTTTTGATATAGGTGTTCAAATTTTAAAGGATCACATGTAATCTTGAACAGGAAAATATTTTAAAATCCATGTCTGAACACATGATAGTTCTCCTGGAAAAATTATGTTTTAAAAATCTTAAAGGCATCAAAAAAGTAGACTGTTTATGAATAAAGTAATGGCAAATAGAGTTACAGCCAACTTCTCGTAAGCAACACACCACAGAAGACAATGGGAAAGTATCTTCACAGTGCTCATAGATGGTACCTATTAATCTCGATAAATTGTATACAGTGATAATCAGTCAGTGCTTCAAGAGTGAGGGTGAAATAATGACATTACCAATCAGCTAAAACAAAAAAAATAGTATATTATTCACAGAAAGAATGACTAACTAAATCAAGATTAAATCTGAGTAGATTTAAGGATTTAGAATGAATGGATAAAGCAAGTAACAAAATTAATCAAGAAAGGAAGAGCCAAGAAATGCAATTATTTTAAAATCTAAATATGCACATTCAGAAATTTTAAAAAAAATACACTGGTAGGGCTTTAACATCAAGATAAAAATTGAATAAACCTAGAAAAAGGGAGAAGAGTTCTGAAGCAATGCATAATAGAAGATGACTTAGCTACATGTATAGCAGTAACTATAGTCAAATCCCCCATAAAGTTCAAACATAATTTCTGTATATATTCATATTAAAGTCTTGTACACCACTCACTAACCATAAAATCATATTATATACCACACAGATAAATTAATACTGATATGTATTTGACTGAACATTATTGTCATTTTGACTATTTTATATGGGTTGATGAGTTTTCCCAAACATTTTATTTTCTAGATTTAAGGAATTTCTGGAAGTATATAAGAAACCAATACTCCAGCCATAACTGGTTTGGCTCAGTGGATAGAGCATCGGCCTGCAGACTAAAAGGTCCCAGGTTCGATTCGGGTCAAGGGCATGTACTTTGGTTGCTGGCACTTCCCCAGTAGGGGGTGTGCAGGAGGCAGCTGATCAATGTTTCTCTCTCATCGATGTTTCTAACTCTCTATCCCTCTCCCTTCCCCTCTGTAAAAAATCAATAAAATATATTTAAAAAAAAGAAACCAATACTCCATAAGAAACTGGTTTCTGCTTTGGGGCAGAAGGCAAAGGCCAGAAATCCAGGTAAATAGTGAACAGAAGCCTCTTATGAGCTTCATGAAGTTGAGCATGGCAGGAACTGTTGAAGGATGTGGGTGTATTGGTTGCAGTTAACCTAGAATTGTGGTGTGAGTAGTAATTCTGAGATTTCAGTCAAGAGACTCTACATGCTCCCTAAAGTGGTGAGGAGGTTAAAAGAGTTCAGAAAGTAGTGGGGAATTTTTTATCCCATTTCCATATCAAGTTTTGCACAGCAGCTGTTTCAAATGTTTAACTGTCTTCAAATTGCCTGACACTCTCTGTCTTGGAATACAATTTCAAAGATATTATGCTATTAAGTGTAAGTCCATCTTGCTTGAATTCATTCCATTTTTTCTTCCCCCCTCTTTATAAGTTTCCTGAGGCTCATGATTCACTCCTGACTTCTCTATTTCTTCCACACCTCACATCAAAACTTTCAGCAAATCCTGTGAGCATTACAATAAAAATATATGCAGAATCTTACCACTTCTGACCATCTCCATGGCTGTCATCTGGGTCCCAGCCACATCTTCTCTCTCCTGTATTTTAATAGCTTCCTAACGACTTCCCTGCCTCTTCCCTTGACATCTTACAATTTCCTTCTAAACTCTCCACTGGTCCCTTGTTACACTCAGGATGAAGGCCAGAAATCTTAAAGTGGCCAATCACATCCGTTATGTACTAGACTCTCATTCCTCTGCCTGGAATTCTTTACCCTTAGGTTTTTATGTAGCTAATCCTTGTCCTGGTTCAGGTCTGTGTTTAAATGTTTTATTAGAAAACCTTTTCCTTATTTAAAATTGAACTGCCATTCCCTGTAATATCTCCCATAGTATTTTTCAGTTGTTTTGCCCGCCTCCTCCCTTCCTTCCTTTTATTCTTTTCTTTTCTTCTTTATTTCTTTCTCTTTACCTTTATTTCTTCTTTCTTTCTCACTCACCCATTAGATTGAATGATAATTTTGAATGATTAAATGGATTGAATCTACTTAAATAAAAATTATTTGGGATACCTAGTAATTTTAATAATCTAAAGGAATACTGAGACTAATTGTTTGAGAACCACTAGAGCAATAATTTTAGTTAACACTTCCTGCCCCTTATTCCTGCTTCCTCCTCATGGAGGAAGAGTGGTGTTATTAGATCAGTGTTACATCCATTGTAGCATATTTTGACTGCCACTTATCATTGCCTGTGATTGATTTCTTAAATAATTGAATTTAAGAAAAGGGCAGGGGGATTTTACCTATCACCCTCTCATGAAATACATGTGAATTGTAAACCAGAAAAATGTGAATTTATTTATTTATAGCCTTTAAATATTAGAAGAATTACTCTTCTTGGACCATCATTTACCTTATTTGTAAAATGAAGGTGTTGGTGTGAATTAAGATCTTTCTGGCTACACATTCTACCATATTTTATTTTAAATAAAATTCATTTATATGATTATTATATTAGCCAAAACATGATAGTTTCTATCTTCCTTAGTGTTAGATCTGTTTTTCATGGGTATACTTAGGTAAAAAACATAAGCCTGCCCTTAGCGATTGTATATAAACTTTGGATATAAACTCTGAAATACTATCAAGTCTCAATTTTAAAGATAATTTGGCAAATAGTAATGCAATTTAATCATAGCTTTTAAAAAATAATCTGGTGATTTATTTGCAGAAAAAATTACTTAATTAATGAAGGGGAAAGTTATTGTGATTTTCATTACCTTTGATCAACACTGGAGATTTGAAAAAAATCACTTGTGAATTAAATTGTCATAAAAATATAATGCAACTCTGATTTGCTGTGTAAAAATTTGTCAAAAGTTATGAAAAAATAAGCTCAGAATATTTCCCTAGAATTCTTCAGGCTTTTAAAATATTTACCCTGAAGAATTTCAAAGAAAATCCCAAAATGTCTGCCTATATTGGACTATTTAGACAAAGGTAAAAATTTACAGAAAAATTAACCTGAGGAATAATTCCCAGATAAAGCCTGTGAATTATTTTCTCTATATGATTAGGACTCAGGGTAAAGTGCTCTGGAATTAATCTCATATAAATATTTTTAAATTAGAAAAATGTCATATTAAGTATTTATTGAATATAACTTTATGTTAGTGTTCAAAATACTTGGTCCACTTTTGTGATTTCAAAGATTAATATGGTCATGTTTTGTTCCAGTTTGACTTTTATTGAGCACATCATACGTACTTAGTAGTATGATACCGCAAATCCAAAATGCATAAAAATAGTACTTTGAAACTTCTTAAAGGAATCAAAATTAGCAGCTAGCTGCTGGGTGATTTAGAAACATAGACAAATATTAATAATGTCTTGATAAAGTAGAAAGACATGAATACATACTAAGAGAATATAGGTGAGAAAGAAAATATTTTTTTTTCTTGGAGGATCCAAAGAGGAGGACACAGAAGGTTGGACTCAAGACAGTTTTACTCTACTTGGACTAGTTCTACAAGTAGAGAAAAAAAAGAAGGGATTTAATGAAGACTGGACAGCTTCAGCAGGGCATAGAAGCTCCAAATACTTTAGTCTATGTGACAAATTAGATAATATAATAGATTTTCCTATGTCCATATATCAGTAACATCAAGAAAATATAAGGAGGCCTTGGCCAATGTAGCTCAATATCTGGGCATCGTCCCATGTACTGAAAGGTTGCTGGTTTGATTTCAAGTCAGGGCTCATGCCTGGGTTTCAGGCTCAATCTCATATAATTGTGCAGAAGGGAGCTGATTGATGTTTCGCTCTCACATCAATGTTTATCTCTCCCTCTCCCTTCCTCTCAAAAAATCAATTAAAAAATCTTAGAAACAAAAGAAAAGAACATATAAGTAGACTACCATGGTAGAGCAGTCACTGTTGTTGCCTGCCTATATCTCTTTGAGTTGTATAATTAGTGTGTCCTGACCTATTTTCAGCTGTCTGAGGGCTCTCTCTGGTGGCTAAAGCCTGCCCTGGAAGGAAAATACTGGAAAGTAAATGTCTTCTAGGGGCTGCCTTCTGCTAAAGACTGAAGGTAGTTGGTGAATTCATACTCCAGCTCCCTCACTGTTGGCTGGATAACTCTAAGGTGCATGTTCTTCACTGAGTCCATGAGTTCCACAGCAGGGCAAGGCTCCAGTTGCCTAGTGATAATGGTTGTGATAATGCATTCCTTATTGGCTGCCTTCTACTCCCTGTATCGCTTTCCTTCTCCCCTCTGTGGATTCTATCAATAACTTAAACACATTCACCTGACTGTCACAGACTCTGCTACCGGTGGACTATAAACTTATACACGTGGATTTAATTGATACTATCTAAGAATCATTGAATCCTCTCGTATTCTATATGATGATTCTGTACCTATATCTTGCTTTCTCTTCTTTCAACTCACCAGCAAGGTACATAAAACAAATACTATAAATGTCTAATTTTGTGCAATGTGGAAGCTGAACATTTTAGTCTATAGTCTAAGAAACTGGGTCTTCATTTCAATACCTTCATAATTACATTTACCTTCATTGAATGAGATCATTGAGCAGGATGCTTAAAAGCAAAGAATTGGGGAATCAGATCATTTGAAGTTTTGTGTCCTATTTCTCTGTTTTCTAACTGTTTGAGCTTTGGCAATCATTAACACTTCTAAGTTTTATTTTCTTAATAGGAAAAATAAGAAAATTATAAAAGCAAATGAAATATTTAAACCCTAAACAAACTTTCTATTATATATATGAATACTCATTAATTATCATTTACTATTTTTGTTCTTTTGTTATTATTGTTAAGCTAAGGTGTTAAGGTACTAAACATACAGCAAAATGTAAATTAAGATTTTAGCTTTGAAATTAAAGTATATATTTATCTTCCAGGTTATTTTATTCCATTGCCTCTTTGAGATCAAATAATAATAATATTTATAATTTAGTGAGCTTTACTTTGTATGTGCCAGATTGTGTTAAGTGATGTTGAAATGTTTTCTCATTTAAGACTCAACTTTATAAAAGCTTTATGAGGATATTCTTTTTTGCCAAATGGGTAAATTAACATACCTTGCTTAGGATCGAAGTGTTTCCTGTGACATGGGACCTCTAGTGTTAAAACCAGAAAAATTTCAGGCAAACCAGGATGGTGGGTCACCCTAAAACAGAGCATGAGTGAGGATAATTAACCTGTCTAATATCATAGATTGTGTAAGTGGGAGTTTGGGGTTCAAACCCTACTCATCTGGTTTTAGAAAATCACATGTTTCCTTGCTTCTTTATAATAAACTAGAGGCCTGGTGCATGAAATTTCATGCACTGCAGGGGGGGGGGGGTCCCTCAGCCTGGCCTGCACCCTCTCACAGTCGGGAACCCCTCAGGGGATGTCTGACTGCCGGCTTAGGCCCACTCCCTAAGCTGGAAGTAAGACATCCCTCTCGCAGTCCAGGACCCCTTGCTCCTTATTGCCTGCCTGCAGAGGAAGTGGGAGAGGTTCCTGCCACCACCACTGTGTTCACCAGCTGTGAGCCTGGCTTCTGACTGAGTGGTGCTCCCCTTGTAGGAGCACACTGACCACCATGGGGCAGCTCCTGCATTGAGCATCTGCCCCCTGGTAGTCAGTGCGTGTCATAGCAACCGGTCGTTCTACCGTTCAGTCAATTTGCATATTAGGGTTTTATTATATAGGATAGACTCATTTACATTGTCTGTGTTCTTCAAAGCAAAGTTCCTATGTTATCTATCTATCTATCTATCTATCTATCTATCTATCTACAAGCCTAAGCGACTGTTATGACCAGACGACTGGGTGACCGACCAGTAGGTATGGCACTGACCACCAGGGGCAGGCACTCAATGTAGGAGCTGCCCCCTGGTGGTTAGTACGCTCCCACAGCCAACCTCTCGCAGCCGGTCAACCTCCCACAGTCATTCCTCCCTGCCCTCCCTGGCTGGCTGGCCCAATCAAGACTGAGTGAGACGGCCCTGATTGGACCCAATCGCTGGCCAGGCTGAGGGACCCCACTCGTGCACGAATCCATGCACCAGGCCTCTAATATTGACATAAGTCTCAGGAAGGACCTGAAGATAACTTACAGCTGTGTTCTAAATTTGGGTGATCCCGTCCCTCTCCTGAGAGCATTTTTGAAATATGCAGGAGCATTTTTGTTGCTTCAGTTATTGTAGGAGCACCACTGGAATTAGTGGGACAGCCTCACAAAATGAAAAATTTTCTAAATTTTAACATGTCTTTGAATATCTTCATAAGTTATCCATTAAATCTCATTGAAATATGAACCACAATTTTAATAAATTAGAGCAAAATACTATTAAATTAGATACATGAGAAATGTAAATATTAGCTGGTAAAATTATTAATACTCCATGTATTTAACAACTATAACATTAAAATATATGCTGTGATCATTACACATTGAAATCTAGGTTTGTGTTTGCCTACTTGAGTCTTCTGTTTATCTCTACAGTGGACCTTGCTTTCTAAAGCTTCTTAACTTACTTTTCTTTCAAACTCTTCTTCTATTACTCTTTATCAACTAAGATATATTTTCTTTTGGATTTTTTTTCAAATACTAGAGTCTGAATATATGTCTTGACAGGTGGTGAGAATTTAAGACAGATTTTTTTCTGTACCATTTGCATGCTATGCCATACGGTAGAAAATTACATATACACCAAAAGTATTAATAAGGTCATTAATGACATGATATTTCTGGGTTTCTCCACTTTGAAAGTCCTTAACCTGCTCTAACATTTTATTTCTTCTTAAATTGTAACTATTTTTCCTCTTTCTCTTACCAAATACAGCAAAGCCTGGCTCATTTAGTAGCTTACTGAAACAACAGCTCTTATTCTAATACTAAACTTGTTTTATTGGAATTGCTTTTAATATAACTTTTCATAAAGCCCAGTTATGTACAAATATGGAGGCACTTTATTTTGTTTTTCCAGTGTGCATTTATATATTAAATTTCATAAAATTTAATTATAAATTATTTCTTCTTTATTATCCATTTTAATACAGTGGACACTACTGTTGTTTAAAAGTTAAGTGTTTTAGTAGGCTATATTATCTTTATTTTTCTATTAAAATTAATGTTTAATTAATCATAAAATATTTTATGGCTATATCATCTTTTAATTTAATTTCATAATAGAGTTATAATTCTGGTGTATTTGTTTTTTAAAAGGAGCCATTGAGTCAAGCAGGGTTGGGAACATTGACATACACATTTATTTCTTGTAGTTACCTTCAGCAAAGGAGACAAGTTATTTGCAAATAAAAATAATAATAGTTTTTAAGAAGTAGATGAACTTGATATAATCAGCTTTCTCCAGTAATGACTGAGTATACGTTTTAGGAATCTCATTTCGATAAGAAAATGTATTCTTGACCACCTAACACTTAACATATATTTTGCAGTGAGATTTTCATATTTTGAGACACAGCAAGGCATGATCTCTGAGTGCAGCATAGAGAAACACTTTTGGAGCCAATTGGCAAGGATTGTGTGAAAGGAAGTGTGGATAAGTCACAGCTATAAAGATTTACAGAATCTTGTTAAAAGAGAATGAGAAAGAAAACAAAGATCATGAACCTAGGGAATGAATCTCAGAGGGATTGTAAAAATAATGAGGCATATATGTGTATAAAATAATACTATGGAAAAGTAAGAAACAAGAAAAGGCTAAAGTTGAAATTCACATTTTAAAGGAATTGAGTTGTGATGGAGTGTTCACTGAAATAGTTTTGTTGTTAATAAGAAAGGTTATAGTTTGGAAAATAATAAAGGCTAATTGCCAATGAAACTTTGATGAAATGTCTTATTGTTTTTTCTCCAATAGAGAAAATTTTATCCTCACACTATGATTTAGCTGTATCCCAGGAAATACAAATAAGAATTGTCTGAGAAAACTTTCACTGTGTTTTCTATTATGAATAGTAAATATTATCTACGAGTACTTATTCTCTGCTAAACAAACAGGCCAGCGTTTATCTGTGATGTTCTTTATCCCTTTGTCTTTTATAGACAGCAAAGCTGAGCCTAAACTCGTATTTGACCAATGGCACCGAGATGGCATGTGGTGGCAGTATAACTCAAATGCTGACATCACCGTATTATTTCTTTAAGTTTTCATTTACTCATAAATTCTACAGATCTGTGCTTGAAGTAGGCTGTATCTAAAGAATGCTATGATCGATGTAAATACTATAATAGATTTTACTGAACAACATTTTATTATTAAACAAAATTTACCCGACTACTTATAAATTATGTCCCATAATCATGAAACTTACCAAAAGTATCTTTAAAACTAACTAACAAACAAAAAACATCTTACCTTAGTGTTTATCCACTGTCTCTTCCTACTTTCTCCTATTTTTGTGCCATATTCATTAATACAGATCCTACTTAATCTTCTTTTATCAATGATACCATCATGTACCAAATTTGCTTATTTGAAAGACTTGTCCTATATCTACTTTATCTTTAATCAAGTGCATATTCAACAAATATTTACAGATTGCAGCATATCTCCCAGATTATTTTGGCAATGAATGCCTAAAAATCGATGTTCTACCTGGCCTATCGTCTTCCCAGATTTTTCTGCCTCCACCTCTGCCTCTACCCTAAGAGGGAACACAAATTACCCTTCTTCATTGTTTAAAACTTTTAAACTTTTAATGTGTTTTTTTTTATTGCTTGTGGGATGATGTTAAAATTCTCCTTTCTGGCATATAATGCTCAGACTTGCTGATCCACGTCCGGCTCATCTCCATAGATTCCTCCTAATATATCTTGTACTATAAATGCTTAACTATTTATTTTTCCTAAATAAGCCACATGTTTTTCACATAATCCTGTTTTGCCTAATTTATTTCCTATAGCCCCCCCCCCCCCCTGCCCCACACATACACAAATGCTTTAGAACCCTGTTTCAAAGATTACCACTATGAAATTTTCTTCAGTCTCCCTGGTTGAATTGGTCTATAGCCTCTTCTGTATTCCTCATCATTGTATATTGTTGTGTTTGTTACATGGGTTTGTATTCTTCTAATTTGAATATACGTTTCCTTTTCATGTGTGAGTGCCTCAACTGACTATTTCAGACAGTGACTCCACTGTCTAATCACATCCTTAAATAAAGCCAGCACTATTATATAAGCCGATACACTTTTATTTTTGGATGTGATGTCATGCAATAGACATCTATCTTTTTATAATGTGGAATCTAGAACGGTTAACATTAAAACCAGTAGGTATCCTTTTGCAAATAAAAATCTTTAAATTCTAGAAATATCTATGTCTCCTTAAAATATTACTATTAGCCCTGGCCAATTTGGCTCAGTGGACAGAGCGTCAGCTGCGGACTGAAAGGTCCGGGGTTCGATTCCAGTGGGAGGCACATGCCTGGGTTGTCGGCTTGATCCCCAATAGGGGGCATGCAGGAGGCAGCCAATCAATGGTTCTCTCTCATCATGGATGTTTTTATCTTTCTCTCCCTGTCCCTTCCTCTCTGAAATCAATAAAAATATGTAAAAGAAAAATGTTACTATTAAACCTTTCTGTTAATAGGAACATCAAAGCATTTGAATACCAAGAGATGAAGCAACCAAAACATATCAGAAAGATGAGACCTGATAAACTAAAAGACCAGGTTTATTTAGAGTCCTATTTTTTAACTTTAGCTCAGGAATTTGAATTCCCTCCAAACTTTTGGAATATATGGTTAGTTTAGATGTTACTTTGAAAGAAAGTTAACAATCTCTTCCAACAGTAGTGCACTATTTATATTATAGCTCTCAGAGTTGACCGGCAAAAAAGGGTGTGATCTTCATATTATAAATTTCAAGAATAAGTAATTCAGGCTCAAAAAGACTATAAAATATCTTCATCTATTTTATGAAATACATTCTGTTTGTAGAATAAGGTAAAAATCCCTCGGTTTCTTGATTATCCCTGTGGCGTTAAAGATATAGTTTTTTAAAATATATTTTTATTGATTTTTTTACAGGGAGGAAGGGAGAGGGATAGAGAGTTAGAAACATCGATGAGAGAGAAACATTGATCAACTGCCTCCTGCACACTCCCTACTGGGGATGTGCCCGCAACCAAGGTACAAGCCATTGACCAGAATCGAACCCGGGACCCTTTAGTCTGCCGGACGACACTCTATCCACTGAGCCAAACCGGTTAGGGCAAAGATATAGTTCTTGTTGAATTTTAGGGGCTATTGCAGAAAAGGGACTGAAAACCAATGGTAGGTCAAAAGTGAAAACTACTCATATAAAAATATGACACTAGAGTTAAGATAGAGATGGGCTAATCACCAGTAAAGTGATAGTAAGTCAGTGCAAAATAAGAGATTTGGAAGCAACCAAGGGGAAACAACATAGATATAAACAAGTATAATATGAGGGTATCAGAATTTATGAATAGCAAGCATGTTGCATTATTAAAAAGAGATAGTCTACTCAACTACTCTCACCTATCTACAGAACCCTTTTCTTTATTACTTGTTGACCAGTATTTCAACAACAGACTCTTTTTTTTCTCTCTTTTTAAATTTTTCAGAGCAAAGTCATCAGGAAGAGCCAGGCATGGTATGAGGTTATGTGTCTACAATGAGGCCAGGGTATAGGAGGGACAGGAACCCAGCACGGAGTAACAAGGGTATGGGAGGGACAGTAACAAGCCTCTCTGTACAGGACTGGGAAGCACTGGCCAGGTACAGCTGGAGCAGACTGAGGAGAGCATCCATGTGGGTTGGTGTCAAAAGTTCCACAGCAGGTTTTTGATGCCAAGCAAAGTGAAGATGTTTTCCAAGTGTTGGTGATGGATTACAGCAATATGACTTCCTATCCTCCAGTGTTACTTAAAATCAAATAAATTCCTATATGTGTGGGGCTCAGAAAAGGAGAGCACATAGCTCTTGTAGTTAGTGAGACATCAGAGAGAGAACTTTTTAGAAGCTTAAGAATGACAGGCCTGTGGCACAGGATAAATAACAGTGCCAGCCTGGCTGGTGTGGCTCAATGGTTGAGGTCACCGTTCAATTCCCGGTCAGGGCACATGCCCAAGCTGTGGGCTCCATCCCCACTGTGTGGCATGCAGGAGGCAGCCAATCAATGATTCTCGCTCAACATTGATGTTTCTATCTCTCTCTCCCTCTTCCTTCCTATCTTAAAATCAATTAAACTATATTAAAAAATTAATAGTGCCAAATGAAAGTTTCTGATAATACTTTTTTTAAATTTGTAGTTTTTCAAGAGCCCAGGAATCACTCCAATAATAAATGGGATTTTTACATTGTGTAAGATTTTCCAACTGTTTTAAAGAGAAAGTGTGTTCTCTTTATTCTTAAAGCCCAATATTTCATGTGATTAAGATATATTATTTGTCTAGTTTTAGGAACACTTCAAAATCCTGTGTGGGAAGTTACCTTCATATATGCATATGCATAAGATCCACTTTTTTATTCATCTGCCCATCCATCCATCATCCACACAGAGTTAATATACATTTTGAAATACTTACTCTATTAAGTCACCATGATAGGCAGCAAAGAATACAAATATGACAATTATTTTCCCTTGACATGACATCCTTGAGAACATCCTGGGTATCAATAATACATACAACTTTGTTTGGCTTTGAGTCTCCATTTAGAGCTGTCCAATGATATAAGGACCCATAAAATAAAATTAAAATGCAATTCAGTTACTGTCATTTGGCTATCCATTACTTTTATTGTTACCATTCTTGGCTCCTTTACAGCTAATAATTGTCTAAATTCGGTATCACCAATTTCACTCCCCTCATTCTTCCCGTCAAATCATGCAATCAGCTCTATCAATCTATTGAAAGACCTTTGTTAAGGTTGCTGGTAAACTACTATGTTGTTATATCCCTGATCAATGTTTAGATCTCATCTTACTCAATCCATCAGCAACATTTGACATTGCCCTCATGTTATTCCAGAACACTATTATCTCTTGATTACCTTCTTTTGTTGTGTTTTTATTTGTTTTGTTCTGCTAGATCCTTCTTATCCCCATGTCCTCTACATGAGAGGTGAAAATTTTAGATCTTTTCTCCTAGATGATCTCATTCAGTCTCATGACATTAAATACCATCTGAAATTATGATTCACACATTTACATTTCTAGCCGACACATCTCTCATGAACTTCTGATTCGTACAGCCAATTATCTACTCAACATTACCATTTGGATATCTAGCAAGCATTTCAAATGCAATATGTCCTAAATAAACTCCAAGCCATGCTCCCATCCCCCCTTACCCTCCAGAAAAACCTTCCAATGATAGAAAATATCAACATCATTTTTCCAGTTGTTTAAGCCAACAACCTAAGATTCATTCTTAATTTCTCTCTTGTCACATCCACAGTTAGCGTGACAATATCCTTATTCTTGGATTTTTACATTGTTTTACAGGCAATGGTATGATTCATTCCCTCAAGGGGTTAAAACAGGCATGCAAGTTCTTTGAGCTTTTAAGATGTAAAGCACTCCACTAAACTAAGACATTATCTTTAGTATTAAGTACTAGTAGCTGAAGTTGACATAAAGTATCAAGGATATTAACAAGTAAAAGTTAAACAAATTACTCTGATAAAATTTAAATAGAAAAACTTGCTTCATATGTCTTTATTATTTTTAGAAGAAAGTGCATAGCAGATCAGACAACGGAAAAGAGTAGACTAAATATACAGCAAAACTATATGTACTTGTTTTATAAATGTACAGTATACAGAATTTGTGAGTTAGATAGGGCAGACAGTGAAATCTACATCTTCCTAAACATTTCTACAAATTCTCAAGTTTTTTTTTAATCTGAGAAAATAACTAACATTAGGGTTTTGCTTTCCTTTTAAAAATATTTCATGTATATACCCACATTAGTATATACATACATGTATTTGAGTATAGATATAGATATTAAAACATATGACTGCTTACTTTATTCATCAAAAATCATTATCTATAAAATGAAATGAAATAAAAGTTTGGAATGACTGCACAATCACTTTTTCATAAAAGAAAACAGATACTATGAGGCCACCAGGAGTTGGTAACCTGGTTTACTGTCTGGTTGCAAACTCAGTCTTCACCTACTGAACCTCCCAAACTGCCTCCTGTATTTGGGTCACCAATACAGAAGTTCATTAGGCACAGACCTGTTACACTTTCACACTAAGGGCTATAAACCCCACTGTTATTTGGAAGGCTCATGCTCTGGTTGCAACTAAACCCCTGAAACTTTAACTAGCAATACATTTAGGGACCAATTTCCTTTCAAGCCCTAGGAAGCTCAGAACTAAGCCTGGTTTGAGTGCAAACGGTTCCCCTTGAATACAAAGGTTTCTTGTTAAGAGTGACTAGAAAGCTGAACTTTAATATTTCTAATCTATGACTATAAATTTCTTCACAAATTAATTCTTATATTCTTTCTATACTGCAAAGGGTAAAGAGTAGAAATTTATTCCTCAGAATAAAATTTGACTATAAATGTAGATAATTGAAAGTAATGTTCTGTGTGTGTGTGTGTGTGTGTGTGTGTGTGTGTGTGTGAGAGAGAGAGAGAGAGAGAGAGAGAGAGAGCCAGAGAGAGAGAGAGAGACAGAGAGAGAGATACATTTCAGAGTTTGCAAAAGACATTAAATGCTGCAATGCTGCAAAGGAAAATTATTATTATCATTCAGATTTTATATAACAACTATTTACTAACTGCATAAGGTTCTAAAAAAATGTAAATACTTATCTCATTTTATGTGATTAATATATCACTTTTCTACCAAGATAAGCAATCTCTTTTAGTTGCTTTTAGTGATACCAAAATATCTAATTATCTCCTGTGGTCTTAGGTACTTTAAATTGAATATAAAATAAAATCCGGGACACTGACCATAAACTTAAAGTCCAAGAAAATAATTTTCCTAAAAAGACATGAGCTATGATGCTTCCAGTAGCTAAAGCAATAACAGATGTAAATTTCCCAATTAGTTTTAATAAGAAAGAATCTATCTTCCCCTAGAAAAATTAAATATACTCATTATCAGAAAAGTGTTTCACCTTGATGCCATTTGATTCTATGGTGGAGAACATTTCTTTTGACATTTATACTTTCAGTAAATGAAAACTGTGGCGCAATCAGTAATTCCACCCCAGCCTTTGAAAGCTCACTGCATCATTTGCTAAATGTGCGCGGCCAGAGGAGAGACACAAGTGTAGAGCAGCTCATGAATTCTCAATCATCTCTGAGCCTCTGCAGAAGTCCTTGAAGCAGCCATATAGAATCTGCCATATGCTGAGAACTGCACTCAGCGGACCCACTCATCATAAGAAAGGAGGATGCATCGTTATGCTGAGTCAATGGTTACAAGTTGGCAATAAAATTGAAGAAAATTGAGGTCATCTGTTAGATGTACAGTATAAAGCTCTGCCCAGAGACTCAAAAAAATTTCATTGATAAAATGGAATTAAGTTGAAAGTGGTTTGAGAATACGGTTCTTGGGGCTGCATTCTGCCCAATGGGATACAGGGAGCAAGGAGATGAAAAAGGGCAAACCCAGCACTTAATTGCTAAGCAGTAGATTTTGTGAATCTCACATTTTAGAATGAACCGAGCCATAACACAAATTTTACCTCCTTTTCTGGAGTTTAGTCTAAGGCATGAAAAGTACGGTTTTGAATCTCAGAATTATTTTATGAATACTACCTATGATGCAACAACTGTATATTGAAGAACCACATTCAGAAAGTCTGCATTAGAGATTACAGTGTAAAGGATGTGATTTTTCCTGTCAAGAAAGGAATATGCTTACTAACTCCCATAGCGTTCTCTGGGTATATGATCCAGCATATTATTGACACTTAATTTCATATTCTAGTTCAAGAATCCATTGGTATTTTATTTTTGTATTGATTTCAGACAGGAAGGGAGAGGGAGTGAGAGACAGAAACATCAATGATGAGAGAGAACCATTGATTGGCTGCTTCATGCACACCAGCCACTGGGGATCCAGCCTGCAACCCAGACATGTGCACTGACTGGGAATGGACCCATGACCCCTGGTTCATAGGTCGATGCTCTTTGAGCCACCCAGCTGGACTATATGTTTAGTTTCTAATCTTGAAGTGATTGATCTACAATGATCATTTCTTATCATTTCTCAGATTATATTTACTGGGGCAAACACTTCAGAACACTTTGGAAGTGTCCTTAGGATTCTGTATGATACAATTATGTCACCTCACTCTGCTATAACCATGGAGTTGTATTTCTTGTAAAGGGAGCACAGACCCACACATGGCTTTTCTTTCTCTTCCTCTGATCTTTTTTTCAGTTCTCTCTTCTAGGCTTTTCTTTACCTTTTATTTTATTTTCCTCCTTCTATTTAATTCACACTGAAGTAATTTCCTCAGATAATCTCACTGGCTTCAGATATCCAACAGCTATTTCTATGTAAGAGATGTATAATACAGATTTTGAACTCAATGTGTTTCTTAGTTCCATTTTGAAAATTGTTTATTGTTGATGGACATCTTTGCTTGGATATCAAAATCACATCAATTACTCAATATGTCCTTAATTGAATTTGTAATTTTCTCCTCCTGCTTGTATCCACCCAAATACGCTTTACAACCTGCATATTTATTTTTATTATTGGCATTATTATTCAGCAAGTTTGAAAATATAACAAGTTTATGACTATAAACATATTTTAGACATAATATGCAATACTGTATCTTTCTGTCTTTCACAAACTCTTAAACCTTTCCACAATACTGTGTGGTGTAATGGTTTTATTTAAAGGTGCAAGCTTTTAAGTTTCAGTTTTTTCATCTATAATATAGAAATTACTATGGCACATTATTGTTGTAATGATTAAGGAAGGTAATGGGGAGAGAAAGTTGTTATAGAATTTGGATAAGTAGCAAATTTCAATAAAATATAGTTAATCTTACTTATTAGCAATGTTACCCCACTTTACCAACTCATCAATTCTATTTATAAATATTTTAATTAAAAATATTTTAAAAATCAGAAAATTGAAGTAACTTCACAATGAAACCAATGCTTAACACCTAATTTCTGTCACTAATACTTTATGTTGGTTGCTTATCACATATCTATCTATCCGTTCTTTAATCCATTATCAATCCATTCATTGATCCATCTGACTTCAAGGTAAATTCCATACATCAGTTCACTATCTGCTCTTTGTACCGCAGCTTGAGCACCTAGAATTTATTTGCTTTCTGTTTGTGTATATATAGAAGTAGGCAAATATATGTTAATAATAATAATCTAATAATTAATAAATAAGTAGTAATGTAAGGATAAATAGTTTCATGTACTCAAAACTGTAAACCTACTTTTGCCCACCACTGTATATATACAAACCCTGTATAATATAAGCTTCTATCAATATATTGAGCATTAGCATCACCCCAGAAAGTGACCTCATGTTTCTTCCCAGTCAATCCCCACTCTCATCTTTCACAGGCAACCACTACTCTAATTTTTCACCATATTAGTTTTGCCTTCGGGAGTATTAACTATGTTCTCTGTGTAATATGCTTTTCACTCTGTAAAATACTTTTGAGATTTATCCATACATGGTCCACTCTATGAAAAAATGACAGTTTTTTTCATCCTACTATTGCTGACCCCCAAGATGTTTCCAGTTTTGGACTATTATAAATGAGACTCTATGAAAATTTCTATAGAGTCTTCTGGTGGCATTATGTTTTCATTTTTCCTGCACACATACTTAGTAATGAACTGCTAGGTTATAGGGTAGATATATGTTTAAGAACTTAAGAAATGGGCAGATTTTTTTCAACGTGTTTGTACAATAAAATTTCTAGAAACTATATATGAGTTTCCTAGTGCTCTGTAACTTTACTCACATTAGGTTTTGTCTGTCTTTGAGTTAGTTTCCAGTGGCTGAAGTTATTCTGAAATCTCTCCTTTAGGTTTTTAGTTCAGAAAAATCGTCAGTTTTATGTTAATTTCCCCAATTGATACTGTTGGCTTACCTTCAGACTACCAGCCCTGAAAATGGTTACTTACTCAGTGTCATTCCCTTTTTCCAATTTTAGACTCCCCTCTAGAATCTGTCTGCTTTTGATCATGTTCCCATTGCTTTAAACTTCACTTGTTCACTCAGAATTTATAATTATCTGTGAGAGCTTTATGGCCAGTAGGAACTTAGCCATATTGGAAGCTGAACAGATCAAGGCTTCATAAGCTTATTTCAACACCATCCTAATTGTGCTCCTGGATTTCATTTTTCAAAAGGTCCCCATCCATCATTAACATCAATCCCAGATGAAACATACCAATGCACACAAGCCATTCCTCTGTTAAAATATCTTTAATGGTTCCTCTACTCATGATAAAAATAGTCCCAATTCCCACAGTCTTCACTTATGTTCAGGGTTCTCCATTATCCAAATCTATATCAGTTTTCAATTTAATTTTTTATAATGCAGATAACCATGCGAGAGAAAAGTGCTACAGGAAATTTATTCTCTCAAATATACAACACTCTTACTACTAGACTTATTTTAGTCTCCTAGATTGTTTGGGCTTGAATTCCAGCTTTATCATTTATGAATGATTTGATCTTCAGCAGTAAACACTATAATGATAGTAAAAATATTAACATTAATATCAGCTAAAATTTATTAAATATTTAGTACACTAATTGTGTTAATAAGGTTGTAGAATAAGCACACAATTTTAGATAAGACTGTTACTATTTTACTTAACTTATATACCTTCTCCCTCCATATTCCCAGACCCCCAAAATAGCCTACCAAATCATACCAAATAACACATAGAACCTAAAATAGCACTAACATGTAGTAAAAGCAGGAATGATGTGATAGGTACTCAGCCTGCATAAAGTAGAAGTAATGTATGTACAGTGTAGTTACACTTGTTAAAAGACTGATTTCTCCTTAAGTATACAATAACTTAATGGGAACACCATGTTTTATACACTCATCAGTCCATTCAAGCAAGGACTTTCCATTTTATCTATTACCAGATGCCAACTAAAAGACCACTTTGCTACTAGCACAACCTACAGGAACTTTGGCAGCTTTCAAGATTCTCTCTCTGCATGTAATAGTACAAATGGTGGACACAGGCACGTTCAATGCATATGCAATATCTTTGTTTTGTGCACCACAATCAAAACATTTAATTGCATCCAGTTTTACCCTGAGCATAACAAATACCCTTACAACCTCTGTTAGGTTTTTCTGATATCTTAGGGCACTTCTTGCCAATGTATGCACACAGTAAATTGAAATAAAGCATAGATGCTCACACTTACATTTTAAAGCTATGACAGCTTGATGCAGAGTGTAGTTCCCAGGGAAGGAGCTTGGTGGGGCCAGTCTCATTGCTCAGGGTGTTACTGCCTCCATAATGGCTCCCAGCGAAACAAACACTGAATGCAAATTTCACACATACCCCCCCCCTTTTTTGGTAAAGGTGAAAATCCTCTTTGGCTATCTTTTGATTATTAAAACAGGCACTAAAGTAGGCCTTTTGCAATATATATATATATATCAGAGGCCCAGTGCATGAAATTTGTGCACAGGAGGGGGGTGTCCCTCAGCCCGACCTGCACCCTCTCCAATCTGGGACCCCTTGGGGGATTTCCGACTGCCGGCAGTCGGACATCCCTCTTGCAATCTCAGACCACTGACTCCTAACCGCTTGCCTGCCTGCCTGCCTGATCGCCCCTAAACTGCCTCTGTTTGCCAGCCTGGTCACCCCCTCACTGTCCGGAAGGAAGTCGGGTGTCCAGAAGATGTCCGGTTGACCCGGTCTAATTAGCATATTACCCATAATTAGCATATACCCATATATTACACGCACACACACAGGGATGAGCAAAAGTAGCTTTACAGTTGTTTATATGGAAAATGCCAAGTAGGTTATGATTATTATAATAGCTTTATTAACTCAAAACAATGTCACCATGTCACAGTGCACTCACAATTCACATTGCCCACTCATACATATGGCTTATTTACTAAGCATAATGTCCACCAGGTTCACCAATGTTGTTGGAAATGGCATAACCTGAATTTTCATAAAAAGGGGGAAGACAAATATTTCATGGTATCACTTATAGGTGGAATCTAAAAAATAAAACACTAAAAAATTTGAACTCATAGAATCAGATCTTTTAAAAAAGTAATTACCAGAGGCTGCTGGTTGGGGGAAATAGGAAGTAACTAGTAAAAGGATATAAACTTTCAGCTATAAGATGAATATAGTCTGAGGATCTAATTTATAACATGGTGACCATAGTTGATGCCACTGTATTGTATAACTGAAACTTGCTAAGAGTAGAACTTAAATATTCTCACCAAAAAAAGGGCAAAATACGTGAGGTTGTGGATGTGTTAGTGCACTAGAGTGGAGAATCTTTTCACAATGTATATGTATACCAAATCATCACATTGTACACCTTAAATACCTTAGAATTCTTTGGTCAATTATACTTCAATAAAGAAAATAATTGACAAAAATAATTGACAAACTGTTGACAATTGAATTTAAGGAAGATACATTTAATCTCCAAATGAAAAGATAATTTTCCTCCAATATGAATTGTGATGAGTTATTTATTTAGCGTAGTTCAACCTAGCTTCCTTTTTTTGCCATATTCTAAATTATACAAAAGCACTGAGTTTATAAAAATCTTTCCTTTTACTTTTTTCTAAAATGTTTTATCAATTAAAGCTTGAAAATATGAATGACAATATATATTGGCGAGTATTTTATGTGGACTTTGTGAACAAATATATGTAACATAATAGGCTATTAAAAAAATACTAGATATAGAAAACTTGCTTTCACACTTTTTTTCCTGAGACTCTGTTTTATAAAATTTCCTGGTGAAGGAATCTGGGGACTGGAGGGATATTGAGCAGGAATACAGCTCTGCTGTAACTAGCTCTACTTTGATCTGTTTTTATTCTTGAGATTTCATGTAAGATTTTGTTTAACACCGGGTTGGTAATAAAAGTGTAATATATATTTGGATTTAATCTTTAGAGCTAAGAGTATCCAAGCCCCATGCTTCCTTTCTAGTTCTCATAACTGAAGAGGTGTTTTTATCTCTGCATTATAGAAAATAAAAGGAAGCTTTGAGTTTCCTGAGTTATAAGTAACCTCTGGATCTTCTAGGCTTCAGACTGAGGCTTTTGATCCTTAAAATCTCACAATGGCCTTATAGGACAGAAAAAGGCTGTGCCAGTGTCTGACAACAAACCTTAGACACAGGGGTGTGATTTCAGTTGAGTAGGTTTAGGGTTCGAACACAGAACTTTCTCTCCTGAACCAATACTGTCTCCTTTCCAGCATCCGGGGAGCCAAATTAATTAATACCGTACTATGTTATAGTGGATTGTATATGGTAAGGATATTGATTAGCTTCCTATCCTAGACACTTTGCTTTTGATAGTATAATTGGAGCATCAACATTTTAGATGGTAGAAGATTTTTACTTTTTATGCTCTTCTTTTGAAAATAAGTACATTTCTCCCAAAGTACAGTTGACTCTTGAACAACATGGGCGTTAGGGGCACCAACTCCTTACTGTTGAAAATCCCCATATAACTTTTGACTCCCCAAAAACTTAAGTTGTCCCTCCGTGTCTGATTCCAGGATTTCCCTCAGATACTAAAATCCACAGATGCTCAAGTCCCTTGCATAAAATTGCACAGATGCAGCCGTGGGCAAACTACAGCCCGCGGGCCGGATCCGGCCTGTTTGAAATGAATAAAACTAAAAAAAAAAAAAAAAAAGACCGTACCCTTTTATGTAATGATGTTTACTTTGAATTTATATTTGTTCACACAAACACTCCATCCATGCTTTTGTTCTGGCCCTCCGGTCCAGTTTAAGAACCCATTGTGGCCCTCGAGTCAAAAAGTTTGCCCAGCCCTGGATTAGAGCATACGTCAGTCCTCTGCATTCATAGACTCGCAACTGCTGATTGAAAGCAGTGATACCCTGAAAGGCAAGCTGATTCTCTCATTCCAGGTTCTTGTCCTATGAAGTTTGAAGAATAAAATTCGCAGGCTAAACGATTTTAAGCAGAAGTGTGTAAGTTTATTGCAAACGTATGCAAACTCCCCCTGAGGAGGAACCTCCAAAGGGGAACCCCTTGGGAGAGGAGTCCCCCAAAAGGGAAAAGTCCTCTGTCTCTAAAATGGGAAAAGCCAATCCAGTGAGTTTCTTTGTCTACTGGTTTACAAATGCTGGTAGCTTCTTTGTTCATCCCACTTTCTAATTGGGCCCTTCCTCATTTTATGTCTCCTGTGCTTTTCCTAATTGGCCACTCTCCCCTTTCCCTGCATGTTATCAGTTTCAAAGTTTCAAAGCTCACCCAGTGGACCCCCTCTTCCTCCTCCTCTTATCTTGTAACATTCTTGTAAACAATCTGGCGGCTTGG
The DNA here is from genome assembly GCF_000147115.1 of Myotis lucifugus. Taxonomy (NCBI): domain Eukaryota; kingdom Metazoa; phylum Chordata; class Mammalia; order Chiroptera; family Vespertilionidae; genus Myotis; species Myotis lucifugus. Next base: position 3,951,149 of record NW_005871065.1, on the reverse strand, counting down.
AGCTTCTCTGACCATCATGTATGTCTTCCTCTCCCATGGACCCTCCTTTCCCCTAACAGCCTCTCCTGTCTCTAAAATCCTTTCAACAGTACAGGTATTTATAGAAAAGGTCCTCATAAAAGTGGCTCCTTGCCATTGAAATCCATATTGTTCAAGGGTCAACTGTACTATCAAAATTCATTTTACCTATTTTTTGAAATTTGATAAAGTGGTTTATAAAATATTTTTAAACTTGTTTTTCAATGGGCTGAATTTTGAGTGTTCATCTTTTACTCAGTGTTCATATTTTTGAGAGCAAAAAAAAATGCCTCCAACATAGTCAAAGCATTCTAACATTTTTATATCATTGAGAGTCTTTGATTAATGATTTATGTGCATATTAAAGGAAATCTTGTTAATTTTATAGTTAGAAAGCAAAATTAATTTTTTACTATCCTGCCCATACATTTATATTTATGTGTGGGGGTTGGGGTGGTATGTACACAAAGGATAAGAATCATTATACTTTATGTTAAGTTTTGAGTTAACATATTGAGGATAAAATTACTATTGCTATATTATTTTCAGGCCTAACACTCAACAAATGCAAACCCCAGAATAAAATTTTCTAAAATTGCCCATAACAATTAGAATGGAGATTAAACTAATTATTTAGAAATGATTTTCATCCTTCTGCCATATACCAAGTATAAACATTTGTATTTATTTTTCTGCATATAACATTGTTCTATATCACATTAATCCCCTTAGTTTTCCTATTGTTGAGTTGTGGTGCTTGGTTTTCTGAAATTTCATAGTGTTTGAAGCTTTGCCCTTTATATGCCTAGAATTACTGTCATGCCTATACAAAATTTTCATTCATTTGGAATGTGTGTTCTAGAAGTACACAAGTCCTTAGACTTTAATATTTTGTAAGAAAATATGTTTGTGAATAATAACATTAAACTTGTTTATTTAGGTCTTGAAGTCTTACCATTTTTGTGGGACATCTCAACTTAATAATGTTTCATGGAACAGAGTATAATAAATTCTAATTTACTTTATGAAATGTTTTCCTTTTATGTATACTTGGAGGTGTCTCCATCATACTGAGAAAAATAGCTTTCCTTCACTGGAAATAGTTAATTGGTCAGGATCCTTTTAAAGGATGATTTGGGCCCTAACCAGTTTGGCTCAGTGGATAGAGCGTCGGCCTGTGGACTGAAGGGTCCCAGGTTCAATTCCGGTCAAGGGCATGTACCTCTGTTGCGGGCACATCCCCAGTGGGGGGTGTGCAGGAGGCAGCTGATTGATGTTTCTCTCTCATTGATGTTTCTCTCTCATTGATGTTTCTAACTCTCTATCCCTCTCCCTTCCTCTCTGTTAAAAAATCAATAAAATATTTTTTAAAAGAAAATAAAGAATGATTTGGAAAAGCATGTCACTATCTTCCTTGTTAATGTGTACTTGTCCTAAGCAATTATAATTCATCTCCTTTCTTAAAGAAGGATTTAATTGAAAGCCAAAAATAAGAAAAATAGGACAGTTAAATAATATCAGTTGTAGCTCTCCGGGCAGATCCCACTTTCCAGTTGCCTTCATTTCCTCGGTATTCTTTCAACTTCTCACAATGTCCTTTAGCTCAGCTAGCACACAAAGCTATTCTTCTTGAATAGATACTATACCTGCCGCTCAGAACACAGCAGAATTTCTGCTAGGACTTGGTATTTTTATAACTGTTTTCATCCATGGGCCTCATAAAACCTGGCAAACATGATCTCATTATGCCTTAGGATATTCCTGTGAACTTAGTGGGTGGCCAATATTGTTAATATTATGCCAATTTTGTAAAGTATTTTATCCAGTTTACATAATGTATTACTCTCTGTGTTGTGCAGCTTTTAGGAGTGATTAATGCGACCAAGGACACAGAAAATAAAATGCAAACCTAGGTTCAGAACTTGTGCTAACAAGAAGGGCCCAGCACCTCATCTCTTCAGATGTTGCTTCTCTTCTCTGTCTGGCTCAATTCAGACATATTATCTTTACCATTTTTTTTAAAATTGCTACAACCCTTACAAGGATTATGTTATTCTTCAGTTATTTTTTTCTCTAGTTTCTAGAGGTGAATAGTCTGCATAAAATACATAAGATGTAGTGTAGTATATTAGGTGTATCTTGAATCCCATTATAAACCTCCTAAAATAATTTAATCATTAATCAGCTTTATTTATATGAATTGCACATCAAGGATCACTATTAATTTGGCAAACTTTATCATTAAGAAAAATCTTTAATTTCAGGATAATGGTTATTTCTGGATTTGAAATGGTAATACAATAAGGAAAGGTGTGTACAGCTTTGGTAACTTTATAAGATTTATTCCTTGTGAAGATTATGTTATTCTTCAGATAAGATATTCTTCTAATAAAATTATAGGAAAATTGGTTCAATGAGCTAAACAAATACTTACACACAATAATTTTAATGACCTCATAAATAATCAAAGAAGCAAACACCTAGATTTTTCTATTACAGTACAGTCTACCCTACTTCTGACATGCACCAAATTTATATAAATGGTCTCTTAAAATTAAGTAATAGTTATAAAGAGTTTAAATGTCTCTTCACTTCTTCACTTCTTTAAAAAATTTACTATTAAGTTTTAACAGAAATATGATTTATAGAGGACATTTCTTAAATTCGAATAAAAGTAAGGAGGAAAGTAGGTATTTTTCCCAGTTGTAGTAATAAATGTTTTTCCTGACCTGAATATAGAGAAGAAATGAGAGCTATAGATATAGGTTGAGGGTGATAAATGACCCAGCAGATGCATTGGAGAAATAAGCATATGTGTGTATGACAGAAATTTGTAGTTATAACTGAAGTGATAAAACCAAACTTATCTTTGATTTTAAGAACCAGAAAGCATCCCACTTCCTGCATCTTTGCAAAGATAAATGCATGTAACATCACCTCAAAAAGAAAACCATAGCCCTGGCCAAGTGGGTCAGTTGGGAGAACATTATCCTGATATGCCAAGGTTGTGGGTTTGATCCCGTCAGGGCACATTCAAAAATCAACAAATGAAGGCATAAATAAGTGGAACAATAAATTGATGGTATGTTTGTTTGTTTTTTGTCTCTTGCTCTCTTTCCCTTCCTCTCTTTCTAAAAATCCATTGAAAAACAAAAATAGAAACTATAACCTTTGTCATTCCATGCACATTATTTGTGTATGAAAACAATGTTGATATGATGGTAGTTTGGGGGTATTTTTTATGAATTTTAATCAAATTTATTAGAGTGACATTAGTTAATAAAATTATATAGGTTTCAAGTGTACAATTCTATAACTTTTTTACAAATTAAATTATAACAAGTGAAGCATAAATTATAAAATAAAAATGCTTTAAAAAGCACACTTAAAATAGAGCTCTCTTTTCTTTTTAAAGGAATTGTCTTCACAAATTCTTCATCCTAGTTGAAACGTCACATTGTACCTTCTGTTCAGTTACTATATATCTATGCATATTTATTTTTCTTTCTAGACGTTTGTTCCCTTTTAACTAATATAGATTATACAAATTAGTTTTTAAATATATTTAAAGTGATATTTTAATATTTCTAGTTCTTCCTGGCTCATGCATGATTAATGTGCAAAATTATAAAAAAACAATAAATTTATCTATAGCTCATAATCACTGCACTCAGAAATAAGCATCGTTAATATTTTTGCATAGAGCTTTTAAATATTTTTTAATAAAAATGTGTTTTTTTAAGGAGATGAATATACTGTGTATTAAAAAAAAACACTTTATTTGAAATAATGTTAACACAGAATAAAAATAAGCACACTACAGAGAACACTTTATGCCCTCTACCTGGATTTAACTATTGTTAAGATTTTATGATGTTTGCTTTATGTACATACTTTTTTAACTCTGCCTTTTGTCATTCAGCATGTTCTGAATAGGGTAAATATCAGTATTGTCTTACACGTTAATTAATCAATGAAATACTTAATTGCATTTTTATAATATGGTAAAACACTTATGTATGTACTTTACATTTTTCCTATATCATAAAAGACTAATATGCAAATTGACCAAATGGTGGAACGACCAGTTGCTATGACATGCACTGACCACCAGGGGTCAGATGCTCAACATAGGAGCTGCCCCCTGGTGATCAATATGCAGCTGGTGAGCACAGCGGCAGTGGCAGGAGCCTCTCCTGCCTCTGCAGCAGCACTAAGGATTGTCCAACTGATGGCTTAGGCCTCCTCCTTGGGAGGGCGCAGGCCAGGCTGAGGGACTCCCCAAGTGCATGAATTTTGTGCACCGGGCTTCTAGTTATCTTCTAAAATCCTAAAATAATTCCATTCTACGTATACTTATGTATATTTTATGCACAATTCTATTTTATGCCTATTTTACCTAGGAAGAAACTGAAGGTGAGAAGCAGCTTAGTGACATGCCTCAGGACATCCAGGAGTAACTAAGATTTAAAGACAGGAATACTAGCTTCTTTGTGCTATGTAACAAATTACTGTAAATCTTAGTAATTGGAAAGTGCAAAGGTTCATTATCTTTCTGTTTTTGTGGCTCAGGAGTCTGGTAGTGACTTTGTTGGATGGTTCTGGCTCTGCATATCCCAGGAGACTGTAATCAAGATACAGCCAGGACTGCAGTAATCTCTCAAGGCTCACCTGGATGAGGCTCTGCTTCCAAACTCACACACATGGTGTTTGTCAGGCTTTGGAATATCTGCTCCCAAGCTCACTGATGTTGCAGCTGGCTTTCCTTAGAATGCTTCCCTTCTGTTATTGTCTATTTGTAAAAGGTAAATCAATTAGTTCAGCCCACACTCACAGAAAGGCGATTACATAACCTCATGAATATTAGGAGAGGAGTGTCATTGTGGGTCATCTTTGAGACTGCCTACAATACCAGGTTTTTTTTGAGATGCTTATAATAATTAATTGCCCATAATGCTTTCCTAGTGTGAGAGGTATTCCTGGTGAGGATAATTGTAGTTTGTGTACCAATTTTCAAGAATTGATTATTCAGGTTGCTTCCCATTTTTATTTGCTATTATAAATGTTGTTGTGACAAATAATACTAATCCATTATTATTTCCTTAGGAAGTAATATCTACCATTTATCAATTTTATGTCATAGGCAATTATTTCACAAGAAAGTATTGAATTTAGAGTAAGGAGGTCTGGTTGTGTGATAAATAAAAATCAACTTCTCTTCTGAAACTCAGGGTTTTTTTGACCTATACTGGAACACTTAATTTTTGAAGGACAAGAGAATGGCCCTTGTTTATCTGTAGGTCCCCAGATCTTATCACAATACCGGCTTCTTTTGTAGGCACTCAGTATACCTTCTATATCAGAATGCTTATAAAATGTAAATGAGATATTGAATGAGAGATCATTTGGAAGATCACAAAAAGTAATGAAGATTTGAAGTCTTAAGAAAATTTAAGAAGTGGTTTTAGTTAATTGCCAGAAAAAAATATTATCATTATTTTAACACTTTTTATTTTTAAATCGTACTTGGATTTATTTTATGTTCTGATTTCAGACACTTTCAATATGTATGTGTGCATGTATATATGCAATGTAAGTAGGTAGGTAGATGTTTTGTTAATTCCTTTTCTTTTTTTTTTCTTTTTGATAATACCATCTAATTCTCATGGTCAAGTCTGCATTGGGTACAACCATTACAATGTGTTTTAAATTACCTTTATGTATTTTTATTTGCTCACATGATAATCAGATCACCTCTATTTTTCCCACTCAGTACTTTATGATGTTTTGATTGGTATTTCAACAGCCAAAAATTCCTCTCTACCTTAAAGTGTACTATGCATCCTTCTACTTTAAAAGATTTTCTGAAATTATCATATCCTAAAAGGTTGTTTTTACTTATTAGATTCTAGGCTTAAAAAATTACCCCTTTGGGCTACATTTGTCAATCTATAAAAGGTACTTAGATTGATATCAATTTAATTAATTTTAACATGTTAGTTGTTCTAAAATCCATGTATTATAATTGTCATTTGTCAAATTTATGTCCAAATATATTCTTTTTGAAAGTTGGCTATGTTTGAAAAAGCTATTTTATTATGCAAGGCAATGTCAGTGTTCCAAATGAATGAGTTGTTTATGAAATGCTCATTTATTATCATTTAAATCAATTATAACACTGAAAAAAAAATATTGACTTTCAGGTATTCTTTCCAATACAACAAATATTTGTTGATTTCCCATCATGTGCCAGGTGCTGTCCTTGGTTTTAGGACTAGAATAGTAAACACACAAAGGTCATGTTCTCATGAAGCACATTCTAATTTCCGGAAATAGATGAGACACAAGTAAACCTGTGATATCCTATATAATAAAGAGGTAATATGTAAATTTGTGCCGAGCCAGCTCAGCCAAGGGTTCCGCAAGCCTGAGGGAGGGCGGTGAAGGATGAAGAAAAGACAAAGAGAATAAGCTGGTTCTAGGTGGATCTTCCTGTGCCTGGCTGAGACCACAGAGAGAGGTCCAGAGGCAAGCTGAGCCTTTATTTTATAGCCAGAGGTAAACAAGGTAGTGGTCACCATAGTCACAATGTTCTTGTCAGTTTCACTTGTTTTGGCAGCACTTGCTGCACCTCCCTCAGCCCATTAGCTACCTAGGAAGGGTCATAAGGTCAAGCCTAATTATGCTAAGAGGGCTGTGCCCTCTAAACTAGGACTTGTTTGTGGCTTTGCCAACTGGTCAGTCCGAGGCTTAACCCTATAACCGCGCCCTACACAAATTGACCATCACTCCAACACACAAGATGGCCACCCCATGTGGTCAAAGATGGCTGCCCCCATGTGGCCACAAGATGGCCTGCAGGGGAGGGCAGTTGTGGGCGACCAGGCCAGCAACGGAGGGCAGTTGGGGGCAACCAGGCCTGCAGGGGAGGGAGGGCAGTTGGGGGCGGTGAGGCTTGCAGGGAAGGGCAGTTAGGGTTGACCAGGCCTGCAGGGGAGGGCAGTTGGGGATGACCAGGCCTGCAGGGAAGGGCAGTTGGGGTTGACAAGACCTGCAGGGGAGGGCAGTTGGGGGGGACCAGGCCTGCAGGGGAGGGAGAGCAGTTGGGGGTGGTGAGGCCTGCAGGGGAGGGCAGTTGGGGGTGATCAGGCCTGCAGAGGAGCAGTTAAATGTCCATCAGGCTGGCAGGGGAGTGGTTAGGGGGTGATCAGGCTAGTAGGCAGAAGTGGTTAGGGGCAATCAGGCAGGCAGGCAGGCAAGTGGTTGGGAACCAGCAGTCCTGGATTGTGAGAGGGATGCCCGATACCCACCCCCCCCCCCAGTGCACAAATTTCGTGCACAGGGCCTCTAGTTTATTTTAGTAATAAGCACCTCCAATTAAAAAAAGTTGTACATTTCCATTTGTTATGCTTAGAATTGGATATGTGGGGTTAAGAATATGAGTTTTCCATGCAATATCTTACTACCTTGCCAGTTAAATTTTCAAATGTATATGGACCATTTTATAACTGATCTATCTCTCAAAAGATTAATTCTTAAATATTCTATTAATATTACACTGCAAATAACAGGGAGTCAAAACAATAAACATGGAGTTTACATATGAGTTTAGAAAACTTTGGTTCTTGGATCCACCAATTCAAATACTTAATCATGCTGTGTTCATTTAGTTAATTTTGTAAAATAATATTCTACTCATATATTCAATTTACCTATGGTCCAAATGGTTGCTCAGGTTAAAATAATGGTCAGACCATGTTTTCTGGCATTCACCCAGTGCCCTATAAATGACAAAAAGGCAATTTTCCCTTTCTTTTTCGTCAGGGTTATGCATAACAATAGACATAGGGATTCCATATCTAACTGAAGAGAATTTTAATAAACATTGAGAAATATCAAATCATTAGGATTGTGTTTGTTTTGTTTAGTTTTTATTGTGTGCCATGCAGATAAAACAGTGAGCACTAGCTGTTGGACTCCCTTGGACAGCATGATGAATACTTTTTTAACAAGACACTTTTCCTCTATACTACTGAATGCTTCATTTTTGAAACATACAATATTTTGTAGTTGGTTTACTCCCTGTCAAAATACATGTTGCGCCAGGCCATAATGACTTAGTGGTTGAGCGTTAACCTATGAACCAGGAGGTCATGGTTCGATTCCAGGTCAGGGCATATGCCTGGGTTGCAGGCTAAATCCCCAGTGTGGGGTGTGCTGGAGGCAACCAATCAATGATTCTCTCATCATTGATGTTTCTCTCTCTCTCTCTCTCTCTCTCTCTCTCTCCTTTCTTTCTGAAATAAATAAAAATATATGTTTTTAAAAACTAAACATGTTACAAGTATAGAGACACAAGTGATATTTTCTTTGACTCGGTGTGTTAAGAACTAATTATTTTATGATAAAAGGTAAGTATTTTGACATTTTGGTTTTTATTTTGTTGTCCTTAAACTTTTTATTAAAGGCATGCTGCTCCTTATAAACTGTAAACTTGGCAAACAAGACATCTAGCATGTTGTCTGGCAGTAAAAGCAAATTCATTTTTCAACTGTAAAAGGAAAAGAACTCACAAGTCGATAATAAATTAAACATAAAAGCAGAGACCCAAAGGCTAGTAAGTGACAATAGATGGTACTTTTCAATGTTATATTTGGAATGAATAAATAAAATGAACGGGCAGGCAGTATTCTAGTTTGAACTTGAGACAAATTAAATGTGTGTTGTTTTTCAAGTAAACAAATCATTATAACTCTTAGTTTGAAAAGTTATAGTGGGGTATTTTATGTTTTATAATATAGTTACTGACTAAAATCCAATAATATTTTATTTGTAGAAGACCTTTCATTTTTTAATAAGCCTTAATAAAAACAAATTTCTGTTACTTATGTTTATACACATAAAGAATTTGAGCGATGCTCAGTCATTCAGTGAAGTAAAAACCAGTCTAATGACCAAGGAGAACTAAGATGAATGCCCCCATCAATGAGGTTAGAATTTTTATCTTAAAGATTAGTATTTATTCAAAAAAGCATTTGTTCACTTAGATGTTTGCAACCAGAGAGCCGGAATGTACTAGAAAGAGCCAGAAATATTTTCAAAATGCTCGCTGTAAGTCTCTATCTGCTATTATTTGGTTTTGGTCAAGTCACTGACTAGTTATAGTTTTCTTATTATTAAAACGTAATTTTATGAAAATTCAATAAAATAAATGATGGAAAATATTTTATACAATTGTATAAAATATTTTATACAATTGTAAATGTTTAAAGTATATATTGACTTCTTAAGTTATTTAAAGTTCTTAATAAATATGTGTTAGGCATAAAATAATAGGCTTTATACTGATTAAATTTTTTAAATCATTTTTTTATTTTTCAATTACAGTTGATATACATTATTATATTAGATTCAGGTGTACACTCCAGTGATTAGACAATGTGTAACTTACTAAGTGATCATCCCAATAAATCTGACACCATACATAGTTATTAGAATATTATTGACTATATTCCCTATGCAGTACTTTACATTCCCATGACTATTCTGTAACAACCTATTTGTATTTCTTAATCCCTTCACATTTTTCTATCTGGCAACCATCAAAAATGTTCTCTGTATCTATGAATCTGTTTCTGTGCTGCTTGTTAGTTTATTTTGTTTTTTATATTCAATTGTTGATAGATATGTAGTTATTGCCATTTTATTGTTCACATTTTTTATCTTTTTTTTTCCTCTCCTTCTTAAAGAACCCTTTAACATTTCATATAAAACTGGTTTGGTGGTGATGAACTCCACTAGCTTTTTCTTGTCTGGGAAGCTTTTTATTTATCCTTTGATACTAAATAACTTTGCTGGGTGAAGTAATCATGGTTGTAGGTCTTTGCTTTTCATCACTTAGAATATTTCATGCCAGTCCCTCTGGGATGCAAAGTTTCTGTTGGGAAATCAGCTAACAGTCTTATTTGTTTTCAAACTTTGCATTTTAATTATAATATGTCTTGGTGTGGGGCTCTTTTGGTTAATCTTGTTTGGGGCTCTCTATGCTTCCTAGACTTATATGTCTATTTCCTTCACCAAATTGGGGAAGTTTTCTGTCATTATCTTTTCAAATAGTTTTTTTTTCTTTCTCTCTCTCTCTTTTCCTTCTGGCACCTGCATGATATGAATGTTGGCACATTTGAAGTTGTCCCAGAGGCTCTTTACTCTCTCCTCATTTGGGGGGATTCTTTTTGCTGTTCTGATTTTTTTTTTGTCTTTCTTATATTCCAAATTGCTGATTTTATTCTTGGCTTCATCTACTCTACTGTTAATTCTCTATAAACTATTCTTCATTTCAGTTAGTATATTCTTCATGTCTGACTGGTCCTTTTTTATGCTGTTGAAGTTTTCTCTAAGGCAGTGGTTCTCAACCTGTGGGTCACGATCCCTTTGGCGGTTGAATGACCCTTTCACAGGGGTCGCCTAAGACCATCCTGCATATCAGATATTTACATTACGATTCATAACAGTAGCAACATTACAGTTATGAAGTAGCAGCGAAAATAATTTTATGGTTGGGTCACAACATGAGGAACTGTATTTAAAGGGCCAGAAGGTTGAGAACCGCTGCTCTAAGGTGTGGTCTTTCTGGGATCTCTATTGAATTGCCCAAGTGATCATTGAGGATGGCCCACTCTGGTTGATGGAAATTCAAACAGCTCCCAGCCCTATAGATGCTCTGGTAATTATTTAGCTCCTAGTTTTCTGATCACTCCTGCTCAGACTTGTGGACTTTCACCCTATGCATATACTTCATTGTATTCAGCAAAGACTTAAGGGAATTCTCTGGAGTTCTTTTGTTGCACACTCCCTCCTCTCATAACTTGCCATATAATTTTTATTGGCCTCAGTCTACTTGATTCATTAAAGCTACTATGCCCTGTTTGGTTTTCCCCTCCCTGCTTGTATATCATCGAAATTGAATCTAGAGAGAAAGCTAGAGCAATTGTATGACTCATCATTTTTGTATTCGTTTTCTTGGGATACAATCCTGTGATGTCTCTTGTTCAGTGTTTGAAAACTATACTTGTATATGTCTGCCTAGTTTCTAAATTTTTTTTATGGCTAGAGGGAAACTCGAGTCCCTAATATGTCATCATGTCTGGAAGCAAAATTCCATCTATAGATCTGTCTATCATCTCTATCTGACTGTTTTACTTACTAGCTCATCAGTGCTCACTAAATGTTTTTAATGAGGGATTTATGGTATAATTTGTTTATAAGATTTCTACCAGTAAAACTCTTTTGTAAGAGAGAGTTAATATAATTGAGTTGTGGTTCACATTAACAATCACTATGTCAGTGTAGTCAAGCTTAAAAGACTTTGACTTTTAACATTAGTTTGATAAGAAAGTCATGTTTCTGATGTTTATGCAAATTAAATAAAAATTAACATCCTCTTGTAGTTTGCCTACCAATGCATGATAACTAAATTATATTAAGAAAAGATAAAAAATAAATTAAGAGGACTTTTTTTTGCCTTCAGTGAAACATTTGCTTGCATGGTTTGATTGATAAAGTGAGAATAAATTGCTTTCTCTTGTACTCTTCAGAAACTGGTAATCATGGGATGATTAGCTGACAACTTTACATTTGAAATGTGCTGATTAGCTTATTTAACCTTAATAACACTATGATAGTGACCACCTTATCTTGCCCTTTAATTTTAAAATTAATGAAGTAATCATTTATCGTAGTCTTTTCCACTGTTCTGCCCAATTACTTTAGTGCCGAATGGTACTTTGCATTTTTGCAGGTCCATTAGTCCCATATCATGCTCTTTCTCAACTTCCATAGTCAACTACAGGATAATTAACTGCCATCTTTTAGCTTCTTATAACCTTGACACATACATTCTCTTTTCTCAGTGGTTAAATTAATGGATAAATGACAACCTACTAGAAATTGTAATGAGGCATTACTATTTATAAAATGTTAATGCACATTAAATGCTAAATAAGAATCACTAATACAAAGCAATGACTCCATATAACTGAATGAAATAGGGTAACAAGTGTATATGTAATATATGTATATATAGAGATAGTATACTATGTATACGTGTACATACATATGTACTTAAAATAAATGCTTTAGGAATTAAAACTTTGTTAGTTTTTCTTTGTGTTCAAAACTCTGTGATTACATATGAATCATATGTATACAATGTATGTATACATACATACATATACTTTGGTTAGATATTTATATAACTTACAAGATATTTATATAACTTACAAAGTGATCAAGGGGAACCTTATTAATCTTGGAAGAGTGGGTCAGTATAAGTGTTTCTGAAGTAGTGAAATATAAATTGTGCTTTAAATTATGATAGAAGTTAGCAAGATAAAAATATTCAAAGAGAAAAGGAGGTAAAAAAAGAAGACTATTTGAAGAGATATCTTAGTGCGTTTGAGAACACAAAAGGAAGCCTGTGCAGCTTAAATAGAGATTATGCAAGATGATGTTGGAGACGCCTGTTAGGGGGATTTAATGAATATAGAATGACAAAAATAACGGGAATATGAAATTTTTATGTATTTGTTTAATCATTCATTTAACATCTGCTGTGTGGTTATTAGGCTCTGTATTTTGGAATTAAAACATAAATAAGGCATGGCCCATTACTTCCATCATGAGCCCAGTTGAATAAAAGGCACAAAAAAGACTAACATGAAATCAGTTAATGCAATGAGGTAAGTGTGACATGATGCAAGGCATCATTCTCCAAAATCTGAATGTGTATGTATGCCTAGCGCTCTACAGAGGTTCTTCAGAGATCTCCTTTTTGCATTTACTCTTTCTTAATAACATTGAACCATATGAAATGCAAATACTTAAACTTCATCTATCTAAAAAGTGGTGATTGCATATGGTTTGATCTGATCAACTTGATTACCCGAAATCATACCTATGGTTAGTATATCATGCAATTTTTCTCCCAATTTTCTTTATTAAAATCACCCTATTCCCACTTTTCAAAGAAAGGCATAACTCTTTCTCACCTCAAACCTTATCATGATACTTGCCCCAGGGAGAAAATAAAAAGTAAACAAAACATGGAATCAAATGAAAGCCTACTTAGAAATCGTTTTGCACCAAAATCCATGATAACGCTTTAATTTTTTTTGATATAGGCAAATAACAGTGATAGAAACAAGATCATTTGGCCCAAGATAAGATATCAGCATCCATATATGCCTATAATTGATTTGTTGACACCTTTATCAGAGCACATCCTTCTTTGTCTCTAGTAAAATTTTGACAGTCTATTTTCCCTAAAATTAATTTCACCATTTCATCCCTCTTTTGGGTGCTCTTTACATAGTGTATCTTTTTTCTAACCTTTAACCTTAAATCTATTTAAGACTTTGCTTTGATTTTTATTCTGCCAACCTTTCTTTTGTTTAGTCTGTTTAGTACATATATTTACTGATAATAAGCTAATGCTGTCATTTTATTATTTTTTCTGTGTATCTTATGTTTTTTTGTTCTTCTATTCCTTTACTATAATATTCCCCCATTGTTCACAGTTTGGCTTTTGGTTGTTTCAGCCACTCATGGTCAATCTTGATCCCAAAATATTAAATGGTAAATTCCAGAAATAAACAACTCATAAATTGTAAAGTTTGTGCCAATCTTCGTAGCTTGATAAAAGTCCCACTCTCCTGCTCCATCCCGTCTGGGACGTGAATCTTCCCTTTATCCAGTGAATCCACTCTGCATGTACTGACCACCCGTCAGCCAGTTCTCACAGTTATTAGATTGACTGTGGTGGTATAACTGTGCTTGTGTTCAAGTAACCCTTATTTTGTTCAATAATGGCCCCACAGTGCAAGAGTAGTGATGCTGGCCATTCAGTTAAGCCAAAGAGAAGCCATAAAGTGCTTCCTTTAAGTGAAAAGGTAAAAGTTCTTGATTTAATAAGGAAAGGGGCTGCCCAGACTGGGTGTCCAGGGCAGGCGGGGGTCAGTAGCTCAGCTGAGCCAGTGGGAGGGGACATAGGGGCATGAAGCCAGGGGTCGGCTCCTTTTTCTCACACATTTAATGTGGCTGAAGTACATTAAATACCCAACAAGGTAGCCATCCGAGGAAAGTATTGGATTTTATTTCCAGGGGACTGACTGATCCAGAACTAAAGTCCTTGGAATTTTTCCACATTTGTCAATACCAGATAACTCCTTCCAGACTCTTCTTAGGGGAAAACAAGACAAACAAACAAAAAGAATTCAAAATGCCAGCCAGTTGGGTTAAAATTGGCCTTTCAAGGAAATCATGTGAGGGTTTTTTTCTTTCCTCCTGAAGATAATGAGGCATGAGAGTTTTTCCGAGGTGGTCTTTGCCTGCAGTGCCCTGGGAAGATTACTGTTAACCTAAAAATAAAAGGTTTTTCAAAGTGAGAGGCAACAAGCATTTATTGAGAACAGTAAGAAGAGCTGTTCCGGACACACTGATTCAGGCAGAAGCCCAAATAGTGTCTCAATTAGGAGACAAAGGCAATGAGTATTTATAAGAATGGGAAAGGGAACATACATCAATCAAAGGAAGGCATTTCTATTGGTGCAGGTAGCATAGCAAACGGAAGTTAATTCTAAATGATATTTTTAATTTTCAGTCCAGTGGTCATCAGTGCAGTAGTCATCCTACTGCTTTCTTATTATCTTTGCAAACAGCTCTTGGGGCACAAGGTTGCTTAGGCCCGGTCCTACGGTCATTTTACTCTGTTGAGCCACGTGCCCTCCCCAACCATACCTGCCCCCTTTTCCTTCACACATGCTGGCCTCGGCCAGGCACAGCTTTCCAGCTCCGTTCACTGAGCACATGTTCATCCGACTGTGCACCAGACCCTTGCTGGCCACCAGGAGTTCAGCAGGGAGCCCTGGAATTTACCTCGAGGCTCCAAGGGCTCATCACTAAGTAAGTTGAGAGCTAAAGGAAGAGCAGGCATCGACCAGGGGTGGGGAACAGGGGTCTGGCCACCAGAATCATTTGGTCCGGCCCTGACGAAAAATTGGGGGTGAGTTAATGAAATGTTTGACCCAATGTAGCAGGCTAATTTTTAAGTTAATAATTTTGTATGGCCCGTGAATGATGTTATAAGTATCCAATGGCCCTTGGCAGAAAAAAGGTTCCCCACCCCTGATCTAGACCAAGAGAAGGGTGAGCCTTGGGGAGGCCCTGGGGTATCCGGTTTGAGAAACTGTAAGAAGTCCGTGTGAATTTAAGAAGGGACAGTGGCCATTCTGCCCATTGACTTGGAAGAAACCCTCCCTGCACTTTCCTGCCCAGCCTCTTACCTGGGCTGGCCTCGTACTCAGAGAGCTTCAGTCTGAATCCTTATTCTGTCACTGCTTAGAGTTCTGTGGCCTGGGCCAATGGCTTCCCCTTCTGAAGCCTCAGTTCTCTCATCTGTGAAATGTGGGGGAGTGATGCAAATAATTGGACCAATTCTCAAAACGCTGGGAACATCTTGGTGACTATGTAGGACACCCCTGACTCTCCACCATGAATAAATAGTACTTGTTGTGCACTGATATTTTCTATTGCTATGACTAACAGCTCTCCTTTTGTTCACAGTTGATATGACTTGTACAAGCAGTGGAGGCTAGTCTGTAAGGCCACAGGCTTTGCCATTAAACTTGGGAGTCAGGGAAATGCTAGCTCCTCTGCTTTCTTGCTGTGTGACCTTGGGCAAGTCACTTAACCTCCCTGCGCCGTATTTTCCTTATCCACAAAATGGGGAGGATAATTCCCGAGGTGATTTTGATATGTGCTTGCATGTGTTGGCCTAAGGACAGACTGGATACATGCGACTGTTGGCCTTGGTTGCGCCAGGAGAGTGGGAATGGGGCAGGGATGGAGACGGAGAGCGTGGCAGGTATGGGGGAGACTGTGAACTTGCTCTTTGCACATCTTTGTCCTGTTTGATTTGCCCAAGGAACATATATTCCTTTTTCAATTAACACAAGCCTCAGAAAGTGAGAAAGTTAAATGAAATAAAAGTCCTACCTTTCTCCTAGCATTAAATGAGCGACTACATGAAAAGTGATTCAAGCAGGGCCTGGTATGTGGTAATGCTGAGTAAATGTTAGTTGTTATAATAATGGCAACAATCATTATTATTGTAATATTATTACCATCAATGTTACTTTCCAAGCAGCTCTGCAAAATCGTTCACATTTGTCACGTGACTCCAAGAGAAATGGCGGGTCACCTTTAATGCTGGGGGCTCAGGGGGTCCTCCAGGCCCAGGGATGCTGAGGGTCACCTGTTGCAGGTAGGAAGATGAAAAGCGCCATGGTGGCCCTGGGAAGGGTGCCAGCCCCCTGGACAGCCCCCACTTTTCTCTAGTTCTGCCAACTTTGGGGTGGAAAGGGCATGTGTGTCCCTTTAGTCTTGTGACTGGGGTGCCCTTGAAAGTCTGAGGCCAGACAGGGAGGAAAAGAATGTCTGGGTGGGAACTGAGTCAGGGTCAAGCAATAGAGCCTGCAACTGTCACTTCCAGGCCTTCTCCAGCCCTGGCTGCTTACTCAGGCCAGAGGCCCAGAGATGGGGGCTGCTGTGGGCAACCCGGTGTGTGGCTGGGGCTTCTCCCGGGGAGTTCTCCATTTCTGCAGGCTGGGGGCCCCAACACTGCCCCAGGGATAAGCAGGGGGAATTGGTTTTATTGTTAAGGTGAAAAGATCTTAAAAGAGGCAAGTAAGCATTTCCCAGAATGGGCTCTAGAGCAGTGGTTCTCAACCTTGGCTGCACATTAGAATCACCTGGGAATCTTTAGAATCCTGATTTCTGGGCCTCATCCTCTGGAAATTCTGTTTCTTTGTTATGGGGTGGGGCCACCACATAACATATTTCTGAGGTCTAAATCCTCAGAAATAGGGAAGACACTGCAGATGAGGAGGGGCAGAGATCTCTGGACGCTGAGGCCTTTGAGTACTGAATTCAAGTTTGTGACTGTGCCTTGAGCTTGGGGATCTTGAAAAGTCGAAAGAAAGAAGAGAGGAACTGCCTGGGTGCCGTGTGGGGTTGGGGCTGACCCATACCTTGTGGGACCTAAACCGTAGAACTTAAATCGTTTTGGGAGGTACTTTTTGAGAAACAGAATCCAGACTTATGTGAGGGATCTAAAAAGGGTCCCTACAAGTGAGGGACCCTGTGGTTTCAGCTTCCACAGCTTCTCAGGAAATTTACCTCTGTCGGTGGGTCAAACACAAGGTTTTAGTAAGAAAGCCTGTGCTCAGACAAGCTCTGTGACCTTGACCTGGCAGCCTGACCTCCAGGGATCCCAGGCAGTGGTGCATTTAAGGCCCTGGACCTGGTAAGAGAAGGACAGTGACAACACTGAGGGTTTCCTCCTCGGGGAGAGATGCATGGCCCGGGGATTTTTAAAGATTCCAAATGGGCTGTGGGCCGTGTTTAATGCTGTCTGGACTCCCCGGGGATTAAGTTTTTAATAGTTGCCTAATGCAGCTCTTATTTTTATTCCTGTTTCAAAGTGAATAATTTATTATAAAAGAATGCCAATAATGTGGTAAAACTTCCTTTTAACTGGAGCAGCCCCCCTCTCTGCAAGTCCCCCCATGATCTGCACTGTTCTGGCCTGAACTCTGTGCCCACATGTGCATGCATATGCACTCTTGGGGGGTTCTCCTCCCGGGGCCCTTAGTTGTGCTGAACACAACCACACACACAGTTAAGGTCAGTGCCCAAGCTAGAGCTTTGCTTTGATGGCTCTGGTTGGGGCTCCACTGTGCCCCAACCCCCTCCAAATCAGGTGGGCACCAGGTCTGGCTTGGTTCAGGGGCTCAAATTATATCATCAGGAGCCACCTTAGCTCTGCTTTCCATGTAGGCCTCACTCTCAGGTCAGTTCCCGAATGTAGTGGCCATGGCAGCCGCCTGCGGGTAAAGAACTTCCCATTTGCGTAGCTCTGTTGTAAGTCCTGGTGTGGCAGGCAGTTAGACATGAGCAGGGCAAGGCCGAGGGGCCAGGTATGGAAGGTCACCAGGGTGAAAAGCCCTGGATGCTTAGCAAAGGACCATTATAGGTGGGACCTCACCCCCAGGGTGACCTTTCCTCCCCTAGCTTATCACTAGCCATTTGGACCCCCTGACCTTTCCTCCCTAGAGATAACATCTTTGCCTCAATTATGTTTCCACTCCAGGCCCAGAAAAGCAGCAAAGCCAGATAAGCAAGTCCCCCCAGGACCAGCTGGATTGAATAATGAACCCTGCCCTGGTGCGGCTGACCAATCCATCAGTGGAGACCCTGACCCTGAAAGGACGCACCTGGAAAGCTGCTGAATATCCTATTGTGGTCTTCCCCTTGGTCCTCCCGTAAAATCCCCACCCTTACAACCCTCAGGACAGAGGACCCAGTTCGCTCTTCTTCCAGGAGCACGTGGTGCCTTCCCCACCCCACCCCGCATCCTCACCCTGTGTGTAATCATTACCTTCCTCACTCCCAAACTCCAAGGGCCCTTCCTTTCCCTCTGTAACTTGTTTTATCAGCCCATTTCTTGTACGAATTACTTCTGCCTCTATGATGTTCTAAATAAATGTTATCTTATAGGATGAGTCTTGGCTCTGAATTCTTTCCTAGCCAGAACCCAAGTACCGAGGTTGTTGCTGAACCCAGGTTCGGTCTGACCGCACGGGTCTAACGCCTTGTGCCCTTCCTGCCACCCCCAACACTGGCACGGATTTGCTGAACTTGGGTCACAGATCCATCCTCAAACTGGTTACTGAATCCGTGGATTGGCCAGAACTAGGTGATGTGCTCCCTCTTTGATTCCGGCACAATGGAAGGTTAGCTTCTCCCAAACCCCATGGACTAGGAAAGGCTGGTGCGTCTTCAGAAGGAAAAAGAGGAACTGTTGGCATAAGATGAGCAGGCAGGAAACTTCAGGCTCAGATATCCACTCCCCTACCCAGGCCGTGGAGCATCCTAAATCTGAAGGGATAAGTTCACCCCACAGCTGATGGAAAAGCCACTCAGAACCCCTAAGAGCCACACACAACATCCGGGGTTATGGAGCCTGGAGTTGAGACCAAATGGAGACAAGGCAGGAGGCAAGCGGAGTAGAAGGAGCACATGGTTTCCTGCTGGGACTGCTGGCCCGGGGCTGGGGGCTGGGGGCTGGGGGCTGGGGGCTGGGGGCCGGGCCCAGACACAGGTGCCTGGGCTGTGCCTCTAGGGATTGTTCACTAATAGGAAGCAGCAGGCAGCAAGGAGATGAGGACTCTGAGGAATTCTCTGGGAGTCGGTTAGAAATGGAGCATCTCCAGCCCCATTCCAGACCCCCTGCCTCGCTATCTGAAGTACAGTCAGACCCATACATGATTCGCAAGCACCGCTAGTTTAAAGACTCCGCCCTTGTCTCTTAGCCCTCACATTCAGGGGTGGTGGGACTTATGTCCGCCTTCAGTTCCAGCTTTCTGGAGTGCAGTGTGGCCATGCGTCTGATGGAGCCTTAAGCATATGCATGCTCTTTAGTGCAATGTCTCTGCTCCTGAGAAAGTTAGCAAAATCATAAGCTGCAGCGATAAAAAATCTAAGCTGCACACAGGCTGGTGCTGTGGGGGAGGGGCAGGCTGCTCTGAGAGGCATGGATGCTGGGATGGGGAGAAGGCTTGGCAGGGTTTGAGGAGGGTGGTTGTACAAGCCCCCTGAGTTAGAGACAGGTTGCTGAGCTTGGCTGATGGTCAGGAGGTGTTAACTGTGTGTAGCATTCATTCCAGGCAGGAGGAGGAGTCCTGCAGACTGCAGGCTGGAGAGGATGCATTAGCTCAGGCCTCCAGGACAAAGCGCCACAGCCCGGGAGGCTTAAACAACAGAAGTTCACTTTCCCCCCTTCTGGAGGCTGGAAGTCTCCCATCAAAGTCCCCCGGGGTCAGTTTCTGGTGTGGTCATGCTTCCTGGCTGCAGCCCGCTGCCCTCTCACTGTGCTCACATGGCAGAGAGGGGGTGCTCTGGTGCCTCCTCTTCTTGTCAAGGCACCAGCCCTACTGGACCAGAGCCCCATCCTTTCGACTTCGTTTAACCTTGAGCACCTCCCAGGCCCCATCTCTAAGTACAGCCACTTTCGGGGGAATGGGGTGGGGGGGTGGTAGGGCTTCCACATATGGATTTGGGAAGAGATAACCTTACAGTCCATAAAAGGGGCCAAGGGGAACGTGAAGAATGGGAGCGCACAAGGGACGAGAGGTGAGACAGAGTTTGGGTTATCTGTTGTGTAACTAACCACCCCTAAATGTAGTGGTTAAACACAATAATCGCCTATTTTCTCAGGATTTCACAGTTTGGGCAGGGTCCACGGGACAGCTCCTCTCTGCTCCATCAACATCAGCTGAGGCCTTGCCCACCATGGCTGACACCTGGGAGCTCAATGGAGCTGATGGCCAGGGGCTCAGTCCTCCTCCGTGCGGCTGTGCGGGCTTCCTCTCAGCATCGTAGCTGGTTTCTAAAACCCAAAAAGTAGCTCAGCTGGGGTGGCTCAGAGGTTGAGTGTGGACCTATGAGCCTGGAGGTCATGGTTCGATTCCCAGTCAAGGCACATGCTTGGGTTGGGGGCTCAATCCCCAGTTGGGAACGTGCAGGAGGCAGCCAGTCAATGATTCTCTCTCATCATTGACGTTTCTATCTCTCTCCCTCTTCCTTCCCCTCTGAAATCAATAAAAATATATTTAAAATAATAAAAAAATCCAAAAAGGAAAAGTTGCCAATTCTTTTAAATGTTAGGTTTGTGTGGCGGGCTGGCACGGCCATGGCATACTCAGCCCCAGGGCGCCTTACGTGCCGCACCAGCTCAGCCAGGTTCAGTGATCCTGAGAGGGAGCAATGAAGGACTGAGAAAAGACAGACAAGAGAAGAAAGCTGGGTCTTGGTGGGACTATGATCCCAGGTGGAGAGACAGCACCATGGACTACAAGCCGTGTCTTTATTTTATAGACAGATTCCAGGAGGCAAAGTAAGGGTGTGGTCAAGATGTTTACAGCATTGTCATAGGTTTCGAGCCTACTCAATTACATGCACCTGAACTCTATCAAGCCCACATCACTCAGACACATGGGGCCACGTGTTCGGACCATAGGTTCAAGCTTACAACCATACTGTTGGCTATAATTGTGCTGAGAGGGCCCTGCCCTCCAAGCTGGGACTTGCACGTGGCAATGAGAGGACTGATAGAGTCTAGTGGTTGTACTGCACAGGTGATAGCAATTGTCCCAACATGCCTCAGGCCTCTTTTTCAATCATATACTGAGTATAATAGAGTTGTTTAATCTCTTCATGCACTGGGCTTTCCGAAGTAAAAGTCTCTGGAAGCAGGAGTAGCCCTGCTTGATCAATGACTTTCATAGGCACTTCTGTCCCGGTCAGAATGTTCTGGCCCAAGGCTTGAACCTGTCCAAACACTGTAGCCACTCTCCACAGGTTTGAACCTGGCAGAAGTATTATTTCTGTATCATTATACAAGTCACAGAATCCAGTACAGCTATTGGCCACTCACATCACAACATGATGTTTTCGTGTATCTATGTATATATGCATAGTAAAATGATTAATACAGTCAGCTAGTATCTCCTCACAGTTACCTTTTGTGTAAATGGTACAAGTACCCTAATTCTACTCTCAGCAAATTTTAGGTGTACAATACAGTATAGTTAACAATCGTCAAAAAACCCCAAAAACCCACCATTGTCACCATGCTGTACATTTGATCTCTAGCCTTATTCATCCTATGTAACTGCAACTTTGGGCCCTTTGACTTTTATAGTGACTAGAGGGTCATGGTCAGCAGGGACCTGAGCCAAAGAACATGCTTTCTGATGCTCATAGGAACATCAAAATTCTGGACTTCGCACTCAGCACTCAGTTTACTGGGAATAAGTTGAGCATCTGTGTAGTACCCTCTTTTGCTGCCCCAGAACTCTTCCAGGGCCAAAAGCATGATGGACCGAAAAACAGATGTCTGGAGCTTAGGAATAGTTCTGTATAAAATGTTGACAGAGATCCTGCCCTTTGTGGAAAAAAACTTCAGGGAGCTATGCCAGTGAGTACTGAGTAGGAAACCCCATGCCATTTTCCTTCCTTTTGAAGTAGAAAACACTTTTTAAAAAATTATGATCCTCAACCCCAGGGACAGAAGAAGATTAAAAAAAATTAGGGGGGACCCATAGCTAAACATGGGCCAAGAAGAAATACTCAGTCCTTACAGTGAGCCTCCCTGTGACTACATGGACTCCTGGGTGACAGAGCGATGATGAGCCTGGGGTTTGAGTGGGATGAGAACCAAGAGACAGAAAAGCACAAGAGGTTTACCAACATAGTGGCCACCTATCTCATCTTAAGCAGCATGAAAATGAAACTGGAGTGCCACACCATCGTGATAGGGCCTGTCTGTTCCTCTGACCACAACCGCCACGGTCCCTCCCCAACTCAGGAGGTTCACCCAGAGTTCTCCATGTGTCTGCAAATATATAACCAGCCTGAGGACTAGGAGTCATGAAGACTAAAGAGCTTACCTGTCCCCCAGCCATTTCGGAATTGGGGACCTCCATCTCCAGCTCAGCCCCTCACTCCCGCACCCCCCCCCCCACTGTGACCCTGGGGATTCCTCCTCCATCCACAACATTATCAGCAGCAGCAGTGAATCCCCAGAGGGAGCCAGCCAAGGCCAGCACGGGGTGGCTAATGGGTTCTTGGGCTTTATGTTGAAAAAACTCTGCTTGAGGCCACCCACAAACAGGCAGGCATGTCAGACAGAACAGGGTAGAGTCCATGTAAATAGCGGATGGCCAAGGCAGGGATACAGCCACAGACTCCAGGGAGGTCAAGCCAGGGTCCCTGACTTTTCAATGCAGAACTGGGAAGATTTGCGCTCCGGGGAGTCTGGTCATGTGGTGTGGGGGAGATAGGCAATAGGCTGGATGCAGAGAGCTTCCTCCCTGCACAGAATCGGGGCTGTGCATCCTCCAGTTTGAGAAGCTCGTAGTGATGTAGCACTTGGACTTAATCAGAACAACTAAATGGGGGGGGGGGGGGGAGAAAAGAGAGAGAGAGAGAGAGAGAGAGAGAGAGAGAGAGAGAGAGAATTATCACACTGTGTTGGCCAGGACCACTGAGTGACAGCACTTGGTCCAGTGGGCATGGAAGTGTGCAAACTGCTGTGACATTCTCTGCCTGGGCTCATATCATGAGGGAACCTGGCATCTCTGTGGCCTTCAAAACTTAAGACCAAAAATACCTGCTGAGCTTGGAAGGTAGCTGGGTCCACCTGGAGGACAATAGGAGAGGCCCCTCACTGCAGGCCCACCACTCGGCCCCTACTTGGGTGACACTGCAGAGACTGGGATGTTTCTCCTGGGGTACTCCTCACCTCCCCTGTTTTCTCTTGTTTTTGTTATTTTCTTCTTCCATGTTTGTAGGAAGAAGCGATTCTTATTAAAGTACTTGGTTCTTCCAAGTCTTGCAATGAACTTGGTGCTTCAGAGAGATGTATTAGTTACTCTTGTTTTGCTTCCTCCCTGCACAGAATCGGGGCTGTGCATCCTCCAGTTTGAGAAGCATGAAGTGATGTAGCACTTAGACTAAATCGGAACAACTAAATGGGAAAAAAGAGAGAGAAAGAGAATTATCACTGTAACTCCCAACAGCAACAAATGTGGTTCTGAAGGTCAAGGCTGTGAGCCGTACTGCAGGGCTGAAAGGCAGACCTGTGTTATCTTCCTGAAGTCACATTACCTAACATTTGCATGGAGTCCGAGGGGAATTTTGGTCATGTGGCCTGTGCTAATTATGAGCAAGAGGTTCACACTAGGACAACAAAGTGCAGCTTGCAGGCTCGATCCCTGGCCCTGGTTGGGGCAAGTGCAGGAGGCAACTCTCACATCAATGTTTTTCTCTGTGTCTTTCCCCTCCCTTCCACTCTCTCTAAAAGTCAATGGAAAAATATCCTCCGGTGAGAATTAACAAAAAAAAACAAAACAAAAGAATGGACTGGGATGTGTGAGTTTGATCACAGAAAATAAAGAGTGGGTCTGGGGGCAGGAGGAAGCTCAGTGCTGGGGTTCTTGTTCCGGCACCAAGAAGGGTTCAGGGAATCTGAAGAAGGCTGTGCGTAGATTAAATAGGAGTCCAAAGATGAAATATAATTTTGAAAGGCATTTGGGGGTCAGAGGAGCCTAGTTTAAAGGAAACTAAGATCTCCTCATCTCAGGACCCCATGCTTTTTATTAACACAAATTGTCCTGAGGCGAGGCAGAGATATACACTTCAAAGGGTCAGGTTTCATATTACAGAGCCATTGTCAGAATGGGGAAATTAGCCTACGGCTGTTCAGGTGTTTGGCCAGTAGGAGGCAATAACATGTAGATTAAGATGCCCTGAGCTGTCTGGCAGCAAGCAATCCATCCCTTTTCAAGTTTGGGGAAATGCCTTTAGCCATTCCCAACAGGTGATAACATATGTGACTCAGCCCTTGTTGGGTCCCCAAGTTCCATCAACCTTTTGATGAAACCCTTGCAATTATAACATGCTAGAATTGGCTTCCGGCACTCAGGTTCATCAAACATCTCAGAACAGTTAGGAGGGTGCAGTCCTCTGAATCCCTGAGGTGGCACGGTGGAGTGTGAAAGACAGGCTCTGGGCTCAAGGTTCACCCCCACAGCTCACCAGCAAGCCCCTTACCAAATTCCAGCCTCTGTTTCTCCTCTGGAAACTGGGACACAGTTCCCCTCACCTTGTGTAAATTACCATACAAAGTGCTGGGTTGTATTGTGTACCTGGAGGGTGGGGATGGGCTGAAGGCTGGGCCCACATCAGGTGGGAGAGGTGAGGTCACAGGCATTTCAGATGTAACTATCTAAAGAACGGGGCTGAGTGTGTGTCTTTTAATATCCTGAAACAGAAAGCTGCCAACAGCAAATTCATTAGTCTAGGTCCATGGTCAGCAAACTGAGGCTCGAGAGCCACATGCGGCTCTTTGGCTCCTTGAGTGTGGCTCTTCCTAAGCCTTAGGAATACCCTAACTAAGTTAATAACAATGTACCTACCTATATAGTTAAGTTTAAAAAATTTGGCTCTCAAAGGAAATTTCAATCGTTGCACTGTTGATATTTGGCTCTGTTGACTAATGAGTTTGCTGACCACTGGTCTAGGTAATTGATTAAGGTCATGTAGACTCTCTCCTGTCAATTACAATCACCTGAACAGAGACCTCCCGAGTTTATTAACCACACTATTGCCTGTCATAGAAGAGCTCTGCTCAGTTCCTAGAATACAGGGGGCCTCTGCACACCTGTGACTTCTATGTGCTCTGCATTTACTCTTTTGTTCAGCGTCTCTCAGTAACTCCCCACTGCCGAAGGCATGCCCACTACAGGCATCAAATGGAATATGAAAACATGCCCTCCTTTCCCCAGCTGTGTGGTGTGCTTGCAGTAATGAACCAGCACCAAGCCTGAGCACCTGGGGTATCTCCTGCACCTCTGCACCTTTGCATGGTCTGCTCCTCTTGCTACTTGGTTCCCTTGGCTTTGGACCCTCAACTACCTTGTCCATTTCTCCTCTTAGGTAGGTGTTGTTTGCTCACACAGCACACTGCCTTCTTCCTATGGATGTTCAATTAGAAGAAAACATGGTTGGTCCAGGCCAGTTACAGCAACCACATTCCCCCTGCTAGTGATTGGTTGAGGCAAGAACTCCCCTCGTTTGGGCCAATGAGATATTAGAGGATGTCTGCAGGGGCTCCAGTGAGAGAGAGATTTTCCTTCCAGAAAAGAAAGAGATGGTTAGGAAAGAAGGCACTCCTTTGCTTCTGGCTTCAGCACTAACTATGCCGATGAGATGGCTGGAGTGGAGGCAGCCATAGTGCAACCATGAGGGAATGACAAACATTCTGGTAAATGGTGGAATTGAAAGGTGGGGGCATCTGAGTCCCTAAATACATTATTGGGCCACCAGACCACCTCAGGACTTTCCATTTCTCACATCGTCTTTCAACATAAAATGTAACATCCCTTTGTAGTTGGAGCCACTCTTAGTTAGGTTTTCTGTTACTTTAGCCAAACACATATCTAACTGCTATAGCCTTCAAGTGTCAGTTGAAAATTCCCTATCCTTCACTAGTTTCCCTGAAGACTTGGTCTCTGCCCCTGCCCCTGCCCCTGCCCTTCATCCATGTGCTATGGTGCTCTGCCTGTCTCCCTGGCTTATCCTCATTTGATCTGTGAATACGCCTTAGGCAGGACCCTGCCTTCTCCGTCCACTTGAGCCTGCACACAGTGGGCCTTAGAAAGAGCAGACATCTGGCCACCTGACCCCCTCCTTGGCCAGAAACCTCCAGCCATCAAATAATAGCAAAAACAAACAAACAAAAAATACCTTGGTGTACGTTGGCCCAAGCACTGCTTCTGGTACCTGGGGGCTTCTGCAGCCTCTTCAGCTTGAAGTGGGAGGTCCCAATTGTCAGGTCTTGCCTCACCTGGGCCTTCAAGTGCTGAGCTGTTGATTTATTGCCAGGTCAGCCTCCTGCAGCAGCCAAAGGAGCCTGTGGTGTGGAGTAAAGAGCTCATGAGCTCGTTTGCAAGGGAGATGTAGAAAGGACTTGATGATTACATCCTGTTCCAAACTGAGCAAGGTTCTCTGCCTGTTCTGGGAAGGACCACCAGTGTACAATTGGGGAGTAAGGTCCCCCGATGCCAAGGAAGTAGGTGTCCCCACATACGATGGATGGAGAGGTGGCAAAGGCTTTGGCCTCCCCTATCGCAGCTCCAGATGCCAGTGTGTGAATGGGGGACTCCCATGTGGTCACCTGAGCATGACTCTGTGATTGCCAACCAAAGCAATAGAAGGGATGCTGGGAGGGTGCCAGTGAGGGAAGGTCCCCTTCCTCCCATCAGTACCAATTGCTTCTGTGAGTCTCCCAACAGTCACATGGCAGTTACCAAGTCTCAGGTACCCACAGTGCAGTGGGCGTGGGACTGAATGCCTCAGCTCCCATCACGTGGACAAGCTGCGTTATGTGGCTTCCCAGAGTGCAAGCAGGGTGTGGGTGTGCCATCTGGCTCCTTACTTCCTCACTGTGGCTCATTCCCTTTTCGGAGCCTTGGTCTTGCCCTTTAAAATGGGTCACCAGCCGCTACCTTAACAGGTTAATCCCATGAGGATTAAATTGGTTTACCCTGTAGCCAGCCCTCAACAGACATTGCTTGAATCTGCTTGGATCTCTAAATTAGATTGTAGTTGGGCACTGTTACCTGGAAGTTCTTCCTGGAAGTGGGCCGAAATCCCTCCTGTGGAAGTTTCAGGGTGCTCCATTTAGCCAGCTGGGAAAAAGAGAACTTTTTTTTATAACCAATGAAAGAGAACCCCAGTGACTTAAACAAGCAAACAATCAAATCAACAGGCAACCATTTATGTAACTAAGATATCTAAATGGAGATCCTTTCAGGCAAGGCTGAATGCATCTGGGTGCTCAAGGAACTCGGCAGGAATCATCTCTCCTACCTCTTGGCTTTACTCACTTCCTTTGTGCTGCTGTCATTCTCAGGTGAGCTTTCTCTTTATGAAAGCAAACTGGCCACCAACAGCCACAGGATCATATCATTAACCTCTCAGCTCTTCAACTGAAATAGAACTTCTCTTCCCCCGTCATTCTAACACGAGAAACTGACTCATGGGACCTGACCGTTACATTCCCAGCCCTGAATCAAGTTGGATGGAGCGTGCTGATTGGCTAATTTGAGGTCATGTGATTCCCCCCTCTAGAAATTGAGCCCTGAGACTCTTGGGTTCTTTGGTAATGCTCTATCCACTGAGACACACCATGGCCTTTGTCAGAGTCTTGCAAAGGTTTCAAAGAATTAAATGGCACTGCCCCATCAAAACATTTTATATGCCTTGTTATTTTTGTAAAGTTTTTTTATTGCTTGCACCTAAAAAATAAAAAAATAGAATTATATGATAAACTTTATCTTCTTGAAGTAATAAATAATTTATGAGTACATAAATTAATTGGAGAAAGAACATTGTTTTGTGTTTAATAAATATTTATCAAGTAATAACACTAATATTGTTTTGATTGATTCTATGAATAACTACAATACTAATTCAATGTGTAATAAAATTTTTTGACACAAATCTTTATTGTAACAGAAAATTTAAAACCAATTAAAAACTTTATAATTATTTTCATTATAAAGTATGAAAGCTAACCTATAAAGAACATTAATTGACATTTATTCTGCATGAGGTTGTAAAAAGAAGCTCAAGTATTAAAGCAATATAGAAATTTCAACCATTGAAAATAACCTTATTCAGATTTCACAGAGAAAGGTGGAGATATGTTGAAAATTTGATTCTTTGTAGCTATGTCAATTTTCAATGCAAGATTTTAGATGTTTATCTAAAAATATGTCAAGTGGTATAAAGTATCTTTGTATCAGTATTAATATATTTTAAGTAACCACAAATTAGTGAATGTGGTCCTGGTTATAATAATACAACAAATACTAATATCTGAATTATTTTGTGATTGTATAGGTATGTTAAAACTATATATCTTAGAAATAAACTGAGTGTCAATGAGAGTAAACCAAAATTTTATTGGCGCTCTAGGGGCATGGAATTCCCCAGATACCAATCAAAATATTATTAAAACAAATATATGTAAACCCCAAACTGATATATGTAAACCTCTAGAACTGTTAGAACTGTGTACTGTATATCATGTTATTGAATGCTAGAATGTGATTGCATATACATGTTATTAAGCCATGTGAGCACGTTGAGAAGTCACATAAACATCCCCCTTCCTTAGATGTCAGAAACAATCTATATATATAAAAGCCTACTATGCAAAGGATCCCCATGGGAGTTCAACCAACTGGGAGTTCGATTGCTCACTATGACATGCGCTGACCACCAGGGGGCGGCGCCGAATGAAGGAAGGCCCAGGCCAGCAGCCAGCAGCCACTAGGGACCCTACCTGTGCACGAATTTCGTGCACTGGGCCTCTAGTGTTAGATAAAAACAAAACAGTAAGTACATCCTCAGACAACATCATGACATAAGCCTTATTTTAGAGCTTCATGCTATCACAAATGTCACATTAAAATATGTTTTATAGCAAACTCTACAACCCCATCTGTATTTAATGCAGGATAGAGAATTTCTTCTTTTGTTTATATAAATTGAAAAAAATTAGCAGGTCACTTTTTCTTATCTATGCATAACACTTTGTTCCTTGTACTTCTCAGGGAACCATAGCATCATGGAAATTTTAAACTCACAATAATATAAACCTAACCCTCGTTTTACAGATAAAGAATTTATTCTTAGGAAGATTAAACTACTCCTCTACAGTCAGACAAATTGACATCAAAATTGAGATTATAATCCAAGACTCTTAACAAAAGTTGAGACCTTTGAAAAGCTGTAGCAAAACTCCATTCCTTTTATTAAATGTTACATATTCAGATATGTATTTACTGACAAATCTAAAATGTGAATAAATAAGATATTTTCATATTTTAACAAAATACTGATAGTGATTTACTTGTTTTGTTCCATTAATCTCTCTGGGCCCCACCCCCATTCACTCAGGACTATTCCAAGACTGAGTCAGTACCCGAAGAGTGAAGTATAACATCAGTATTTAATCCCAGACACTATATATTTTGAGCTGCATAGATAGTATTTCCTTCAAGCAAAAGAAGCTTAGAAGGGATATTCCACGTGCTTTTGGGAAGATGAGTATTGGAAATAGAGGACAGAAGTTAAGTCAACTGTATGTGCTGTGTTATTGTGGTTGTTCAAATAACAAAATGTTGGTTTTGTTACAGCTCTAACCCTTGACTAGCCTGTCTCCAAGTACATGGGGGAAGGGAAACTAGAAACTTAGAAACTTCACAAAATTAACAAACAAATGATCCCTGTAGATAAATAGTTTCAAGGGAAATAGGTATAAACAGGAGAATGACTCCCTAAGGCAATCGGAGATGAGGACTTCTGCATATGTGGATGGTGGAAAGTAGATCAGGACATAATCATAGGCAGAGGCAATGCATACTGGTGTTCTCAAAATGCTAGGTTATTTAAGACTCATCACTACAGGGTTGCATCACCGTGGGCACATCTAAGAGGCAGGGAGCAGTAGGTCTCCTCCTGTAGGAGGGCAGGTCAGAGGCTGGGATGGACAAGACCTGTTGTCTACATTCATTCTAGTGACTCTCCTTCTCTTTTTTGTTAGGTGTATAAACTAGTAACAGATGAGGCCTACAGATTTATTTCTTCTTGGACATTGGTGTGCTGGCCTTGAACATGAAGATTCCAGAAGCGGTGCAGCCCTCTGTGGGCCTGGAGTTTTTCAGTTGCTCCAGGTCTTCATGAAGCTTGTGCAGACCACGGGTCAAGAAGTGGCTGTACTTTCCTTCCTTCACATCGTTCTTTCTGTTCAAGAGCCAGTTTGGAATCTTGTGTGGGTGTGGTTTTGCATAATGGTGATCACAGTTCCACCCCATCCTCTGAGAGCTCTCCTGGCCTCTTGGTGAGGTCGATGTCTGCTTTCCTCAACACTCCATGAGCATAACTTCGCCCCACACCCTTCATTGCAGTGATGGCAAAGGCTATTGACCACTGCCCAGCAATATTGGTGTTGAGTACTCTCAAAATGTGCTGAAACTTCTCAAGAATCTCTAGAGATGTGGCAGCAGTGGCCTGGGGACCTCCTGTGGAAGAGCTCTAGTGAGTCTTTCTGTACACAATTAAGAACACAAGAGGACTGCCTGGCCGGTGTGGCTCAGTGGTTGAGCGTCAACCTATGAACCAGGAGGTTATGGATGGATCCTGGGTCAAGGCACATGCTTGGGTTTTGGGCTTGATCCCCAGTAGGGGGCATGCAGGAGGCAGCCAATCAATGGTTCTCTCTCATCATTGATGTGTCTATCTCCCTCTTTCCTCTCTGAAATCAATAAAAATACACTTTAAAAAAAAACACAAGAAGATAATTACATGTGTCTGAGAAAGAGGGAGAAAAGAGGGAATGGGAAGGACTTAGTAGCTTTTTCTGATAATCGCTGTATCATTCTGGAGAATATATCCCTAAGAAAATCAACTGAATTGTCCAAGTACAAGTATCAATACACAAATTTGTAATCTTTCTTATTTTATAATTTCCTATCATGCTAACTACATTTTGTAATGAAAAGAAAATCATGCACAAAATTTAAGAAGAAAATTTGACTTGAAATAATATCCAGTTTCTCAAGGCACAAGACAGACTTGAATTTCTAGTTGACATAGAATATTGTCATTTTATCTAAATTAGATGAGAGAACATTTATTCATAGGTCATCTACACTTTATAAAGTATTTATATATTACTCAACAGCAACTTTCATAGAAAGATATAGAGAACTACTCTGTAACTGTTAGGGACATTAGCTACATATTTTGTATTTGTTTATATCCATCTTATAAAATGTAATAGATTTCCATTTTTAAACCAGGGTTAGTAGATAGTTGAATTTTTATGACTATTAGAAGCTGTATATTTCTTTTAGGTTAATGAAGCCCAGGATCCCTTGAAATATACAAATACACACACACACACACACACACACACCTCACATGCATGTGCACATAGATAAGTCTATAGGATGCTGAAGAAAATAGGGAAATGGATAAAAATGGTGCAGACCTTATAAATTCGGATAATCATTTTAACATATTACCATGAGGGAGATTAATAGGAGGGAACTGATTTTCCCTGAAGCCACACATCTATGACCAAGCCAAGAATAAGAGGATTCCAAATTCTTATATTTCTCTCTTATCACCAGAACACTCTATTCTTTCTCAACCACCATCACCACCAACCCACCCTCTTTTTATCTAGGGACAGGGAACTTCCCAGAGAATGTTAAAAAACCACATTACATAATGTAGTACTTTGGGGTCTGTCTGAATCCAAAGTCAGGACAGAAGTGTTAAAGGGTTTATTTAATGCCGAATCAATGATAAAGCTGCTGTACATTTTGAGCGCATTAAATACACACAGCATATACTTCTTTTAGGCTTTTTTTAAAAGGTAGAAATCATTGTAAAATTGACCATTGCAATTTTCCAACATAGTTAAATTCCAAATCCATTATTTTTTTCAAAATAAATAAATACACATTTTTAATTTTAAAAAGCGAACATGTTAGAGCTCAAATTTTGAGTGGGCAAAACATTCAACGAAGGTTGTTGAGTGCCTCAGTCCTCCATTCATCTGCTTTCCCACTACTGATTCTGATGTGTCCTCAGATCAGAAACAAATGTGCTGGTCAGAATCTGCTCTCCAACAAGCACAATTAGAACTAATCATTTTGAGGAAATGTTCCCCGGAGGATACATTTTTGCATGAAGAAAATGTCAACCAGTAAAGGGATGTTGTGGAATGATTGAAAGTGCAAAATTCGTTTTCCAAGATAGCAATCCTTCAAAAGAGGGCTGAGGCAAATGGCATCTTTAGCCTGTACAATGGAAAAACTAAACAAATTATGTTTACTGTGGCAACCACTATGAATACACAGCCTTATTAAAAACAGGTGGATGGTTGCTAGAGGAGAGGGGGTTGGGTGGCTGGGTGGAAAAGGTGAAGGGATTAAGAAGTACAGATTGTAGTTATAAAATAGTCATGGGGATGTACAGTATAGCATAAGGACTATAATCAATAATATTATAATAATTATGTCTGGTGCCAGGTGGGTACTGGAAATATCAGGGGGAAAACTTTATACAGTAGATGATTGTCTAACCACTATGATGTACACCTGAAACTAATGCAAAGTAATGAGTGTAAACTGTAATTGAAAAAAAATTAAAGTTAAGAAAAGCATGTGTGAAGATGTTTTCTAAGCAGATTTTCTAGTTGTTTCTGGAATGTTGAAGATGTTTTCTAAGCAGATTTTCTAGTTGTTTCTGGAATGTTGGTTATGTGAATGAGTTTTTTATTTTTAATACATTTTATTGATTTTTTTACAGAGAGGAAGGGAGAGGGATAGAGAGTTAGAAACATCGATAAGCGAGAAACATCACAAGGTACATGCCCTTGACCGGAATCGAACCTAGGACCTTTCAGTCCGCAGGCCAATGCTCTATCCACTGAGCCAAACTGGTTAGGGCTTTGTGTGTTTTTTTAATGAGTTTTTAAATCAAACAGGTTGAAGTAAGTATTCTACCCAACCACCTTTATGGCTTGATCAAATTAATAACCCTTTATTTTATTTAAGTTACTTTTGAACGCTTTCAAATTTAAAAAAAAGGGGGGAGGCGTGTTACTAATGTAGAATTTTTGTTTAAAAAAATGCTTTGTGTTAGCTATCTGTTCAGTTCATTTTTAGAGGTTCCTATACGAACGTGATGTAAGAGATGAGGAAGCCATAAAGAGGAATTGTTCTTCCTGAGAATGGGGTGGAAGAAATTAATAGCAGGTGCTCTGCACATGAACAAACAGCCCCAGAGGCCCAGTGTGAAGCAGCCTTTTTATAAAAAGACTAACTTGCCCATTATTGGATTCCTCCTAGGGACTTAACAAATTTTCACTCCACAGGTACCCTCTTGTTCATGTTGCTGTTATTTCCTTATCTATATTTAATTTATTTTTATGATAAAATTTAGAGGATTGATTGTTCCCTTGCTCAGTAGTGGCTCCTGTAGGGAAGCGGAAAGCTTTCTGCAGCCTTAAATATCAAATGCTCTTCCATCACCATGTTGTTTATTACCAGGTAAAACTTTATAGATTATCTCCCTAGCTCAACACAGAGCACCACTGCTTATCCTTATCTCATTCCATTCTTGTGCTATGATCATAAGAAGTGCATCGTTTTTAAACAGATAATGAAGTATATATTCACATCCTACAGGCTTTTTCAAGCGGTCAGCTTCATAATTCTATTGTTATCATAAAAGCATATTTACCAGGTGTCATTTATAAATGCAGCCATTCTTTAACTTCATGAGGAATTATCGCATAGGATAAATAACATGTCGTAACACATTATTATCCTTTCTGTGGAATGTCTGGGCTACATTTGAGGTTTCTCAATGGGGAAATTTAATTATATCTCCTCCAATGTTTCTGCTGCTGCTGCTAGCAGTGTTGCCAGTATCCTAGAGAAAAATAAACTTAACATTTTAAGTATTATGATTAATGTTTCAATATTGATAAAGGTCACAATGCATTTTTAAATGCTACCAATTGAGATGTTATTAATTAACTTGGCTTATGGATTCTCTTTAGAGATAAAGAGGAGCAAAATGTGATCCAATAGTTTTCACAATTTGAGATTACAGTAGCCAATCCAAATAGGTGTAATATCAGAATTTTGACAAGAGCTTAAATCTTAGCAATCTTAACCTATTTGCCTAATCAAGCCAATTAGTTATTTAGCTCTTTATTTTTAGGAATTGAGGTACTTTTAGTTAAAAAAAAAGGTTTGGTTTATCAATCCTATTTTATGGAACTTTTCATTTTAACAATTTCAGTGTTTCTTCATTTTGTATCTTTACTCAATATGAACAAAATATGTAAGAATATGTATGAAGTGTTCACTATTTGAAGAGAATTAAGTTGAAGAATTGTTTTAAACATTTTGATGCATTCCATGTTCATTGCTGCATTATTTACAATACTCAAGATATAAAAACAAACTAAGTGTCCATCAACAAATGAATGGATAAAGAAATATGTAGTAGATATATATAAGAGGATATTATTCAGCTATAAAAATGAATGAGACCTGGCTGGTGTTGCTCAGTTGGATGGAGTGTCCTCCTATACCAGTCAGGGCACATAGCCAGGTTTCAGGTTCCGTCCCTGGTCAGAGCACATGCGGAAGGCAACCAATTGATGCACTCTCTAACATTGATGTGTTTCTCTCTCTCTCCTTCTCTCTCTCTCTCTCTCTCTCTCTCTCTCTCTCTCTCTCTTTCCCTTCTCCCTAAAAAAAATCAACAAAAAATGATTTTTTAAAAAAAGAATGAAATCTCACCATTTGTAACAACATAGATGACACTTTGCAAGTAAAATAAGACAGGGAAAGATAAACACTGCGTGATTTCACTTATATATGAATCTTTAAAAAATAAAAAGCACCGAAATTCATAGATATATGAGCTGCCACAGGCAGGAGGTAGGGATGAGTGAAATGGGTAAAGGGAGTTAAAAGGTACAAACATCCAGTTATAAAATAAATAAATCATAGAATGGAATATATTGTATGATGGCTGTAATTACTAATACTATATTGCATATTTGAAAGTTGCTAAGAGTAAGTCTTAAAAGAAAATTTTTTCATAAGAAAAAAATTCCATAACTATGTATGGTGACAGATGTTAATTAGACTTAGTGTGGTGATAATTTTGCAATATATACAAATATTGCATCATTGTGCTGTAACACCTGAAACTAATATAATTTTCTATGTCAATTATACCTCAATAAAAATAAAATAGATGCAAATGATAACAAAAACATTATTTTGGTAAAACATGACCAGTGACTTATTCTAAATTAGACATCCATGGTAGTAGGGCAGTAAGTTTTATTTTAATAAGAGCTAATAATAATGCTGTCAGAATCACTCTCTTTAGATGGTTGGTTCTACAATTTACCTCTTTTTATATACATATATATTTTTTATTGATTTCACAGAGGAAGGGAGAGTGAGAGAGAGATAGAAACATGAATGATGAGAGAGAATCATTGATTGGCTGCCTCCTGCAACTGGGAATTGAGTCCGAAACCCAGGCATGTGCCCTGACCAGGAATCAAACCATGATCTCCTGGTTCATAGGTCAACACTCAACCACTGAACTACCTCTTTATTTGATACTTTATA